>NC_080539.1:55363952-55663952 GCF_028640845.1 Ahaetulla prasina
AATTAGTATCATTAATATGACAAGAAAAAAGTAGACTGTATGTTTCCAACATATTTTCCTCTGTGTTAATCACTTCAGGTAGTATAGATACAAGGCCCCAAAACTGTTTTTCAAAAGGCAACTGGACTTCATTTGTTTGTTTTTGAAGATGTTTCACTTCTCATCCAAGAAGCTTCTTCAGAACTGCACCTTTGGGACAACCATGACCCGGATGACTGAGAGTATCCATAGACATATAGATACAAGGCCTAATATTTATTTTTAAGTTGCTGTTGTGTTTTTTAAAAAAATGTTTCTGTGTCAGTTGATACAGCCAGCATCTTATGTGTTGACAATTCAGCAGGAACATAAACAATGAATGTACTGCTTAGCATTAGTGCAACTATAGCTGTATGTCTTTCAGCTGCAGTTTTACTAGAGCTCTTTAGGCTAAACGAATCGATCAAGAGCACGGGATTATCATAATAGTTGACAAACATTAAATCTACAACATTGAAAAGGAAAGTAGGTCAGTAGAAAAACAAGACCAATGCAGTGAAGAAAAACAATTTACAAGGTGAATAATATATCCAGATACACAGTATACAGGTAGTCCTCGCTTTAACAACAGTTTGCTTAGTGACCGTTCGAAGTTATAACTTTACTGAAAAAAATGACTTATGACCATTTTTCACACTTTTGACTGTTGCAGCATCTTCATGGTTACGTAATTTACATTCAGATGCATGGCAACTAACTCACATTTATGATGGCTGCAGTGTCCTGAGGTCACCTTTTGCAACCTTCTGACCAGCGAAGTCAAGGTGGAAACCAGACTTGCTTAACAACCGTGTTACTAATTTAACAACTGCAGTGATTCAGTTAACAAAGGTGGCAAGAAAAGTCATAAAATGGGACAAAACTGACTTAACAACATAAATTTTGGGCTCAGTTGTGGTTGAGGGCTTCCTATATTTATATTTTGTCATTTTTTTTCCTAATTAAAGCAGGCTTTTTAAAACATTTCTAAATATTAGTGCCCCAATGAAGTATATATTTTGTTGTTGCTGTTTTCATTTTGTAGCAGCAGAGCCAGCATTGAATCTTTATCTTATGCTGCATCCATTCCTAAGCCTTAGGGGGCATAGCCAATAAACCAATAGCAGGATTTGTTACAAAAAACTGTTGGTTGATTTTCCAATTTGTTTAGAAACTTTTAACCAAAAGAATTGACTAATTGGACATTGCACCAATGAGTATAACATGTGTCAATTTGCTTGTAACACCATCATTCCTATTTCACTTGCTGAAATAGATTTCAGAGAAATTCTGTGTTACAAAGAGGTGTATCAAATTTAAATTCTGTATTATCTTCCCAAAGTCTTGTTCTCAAATTTTTCAAGAAACTATCATTTTGAATATAAAAATAAAAGGTCAGAGATCAGATATAATTGCTGTTAAATTAAAATGAAATTGGCAGCTGAAGTGAATTGAAGTGTGCCTAAAATCAGTAAGATTCACTTACTTTGATCTACTTCTAGGGACCAAATTAAAATGAGAGGAGTAGATGCATTTAAGAATTCTCAGTATATAAATTAAGTAGTTTCTTTGGAAATATATCTGTTGTTTTTAAGTGCTGGGATAATTTGTATTAGCAACTTTTTAAAGCTAATCCAACCTTCAACTTCTGAGTAGTAGGTCTGGCACATAATATGCATTTAAATATTGCTTCATCTCATTTTTTAAAGATAATTGTTATGACACAACGTGTTGGTTTTTCCCCCACCCAGGTTCTTTTAGACTTGACAGCATTGCCATTTATCATGGAGTAAATGGCTTTTAATCCTTGACTTGCAACTGCATCTGGGACTAGATTTCTGGTTGTAAATTGTTATGGCCTTATGTTAAGACAATTTTTGTGGAAGTTATCCAAGGCTGTTAGACAAATGTCATGGTTCTAAGTGTGAACGTATCCTTTTGAATACTAGAGTCCATTTAAAAAATCACAAATCATAGTCATGTAACCACAGGATCCTGCAACTCGTCATAAAAGCAAACTGGATGCCAAGCATCCAAATATGGTTATAGGACTTTTGTTTTATTTCATTTTCAAGTTTAAACACCACTCATCTTACTATTTAAGTGACTTTGGGAGGTTTACAGATAAAATCTATAAAACCATATTAAAAAGCACATTTAAAAAACAGTTAAAAACACAGTTAAAAGGCAGAGGAGCCCCTTCAAACCACCAACCACCCCCCAAGATTGCATATCAGTCTCCCATCCCCAATTCCCAGAGTCAATTCCATGGTTGATGGTATTGAAAGCTACTGGAAGATCAAGAAGAGCAAGGATGGATGATTACCCAAATCCCACTCTCTCCAGAGGTCATCCAAAAAGAAACCAATGCCATTTGTGTCTCATATTTGCATATTTAACTGAAGGGGTCCAAATAATTAGTTTCATCCATGGTCCTTTGGAGCTGCAGCACCACCACTTCCCTGGACAAAAATTACCCAGAACAATGGAATCAAATGATGGCTTACTGAGAAGAAGGTAAACCAGTGCCTCTTTAAAGGGAGCCAAAAACTTCCCCTCCCTTAAAGATAAGTAAACTATTGCTAGACCCACTCATATGTCACCACCTGGGGGCATGAATTTAGTTCACAGATAGCCATATTAATAGTTCCTAGGTCCTTGTCCACTTCCTTAGGTCCAACAGGATGAAATATTCCAGGATAAGTCCATTCCCCAGGCATCTTCAAAGGACCTACAATACTTTTGGTCTCCAACTGAGTGGATCTGAGTGATTTTTATCAGAAAATTCCTCTACATGACCCTGAAGATAAACCTCCAAGCCCCCTTACCCAGAAGGATCTGGGTAACCCTAAACAGAGCCAATGGGTGGCATTCTGTGGAACCAATGAGCATGTTTTGCCATTCTTACAGCCGCAAGATAGGTCTTAATAGTGACTCTAAATTATGTTTGACCATAGTTATCCATTGTCTTCTTCCAGAGGCATTCTAGATGTCTCTTGATGCTTTTCAGCTCCCATAGTTCCTTCATAAACCACAGTGAGTATCAGGTGATGGACCAAGAGAGGTTTCATGGGCACAATCCTATCCAAGGCCTCATCCCACCTCCTTTCCTCCTTTTTTTTGGCAGCAACTAAGATCTCAGGAGGATCTTGCAGCAGAGCCTCATGTAGAACCCCCAGGAACCTTTGGACCCCCGTTGGGTCCGTCAATGGTGGAGGTGGACCAATTGAATAAGTCCTGCCTCCCTGCAGCAGGAGGTTGCATAAGAGAATTTCAAAGTCACCTGTTACCAACACCAATTAATGTTCCTGAGGATTTACTTTAAGATTAGAATACAGGATTTTCCTGTTTGGAAATGTATGGTTGTCCTGCATATTCAGCAATGAAGATGATATGTTGCATGTTCCTTTGGTTTTAATGTAGAATTAATTTATTTCCCAATCTTTCATTATGGCACTTCAGTTATATGGAATTTCCCCCTTTGTTTTTTCAACAAAGCAAATCTATTCTGTAGCCTAGCTGTATTTGAAATGTTCAGAGGAAGATGACAAGCCATTGAGGCGCCAGGAGAGCCTTAACTATCTAGATATTTGGGGAGTATAAAATTCAGCAACAACTGGATATAATAATAAGAAATTTCACTCAGTTCTTGGGAAGATCGGAGAAGTTTATAAGACACACAAATTTCCTTGTAAATCCACATTTAAAGACCTTTGGGTTGCAAAAAATAAACAGATGTACTACCAATGTTATTGAAACAGCTGTACAGAAATACAGATGGTTAAACAGAGCACTCTTTTAACATTGACACAGGTTTTGTCTGCTTTAACCTTTATTAGAAATCAATGCCTTCCTTTAAAACAGGAACTTATTCTGCAGAACTGGCATTCAGACTATTTCCTTTCCTTGTGAATGCACGCACAACACTCTGCACTGACTTTATTTCCTAGAGTTGCTTTTGAAGGTCACTGGTACCAGTTGTCAGTATGGAAGGCACAGTATGTATTAAGCAGGTCATTCGCCTCTCCTGGTTGAAAATAATCAATTTCTTCTCTCTTCTGTCCTTGCACCACCCCATCAGCTTTTCTTTGATTCTGTTCCTCTCTGGTCCCACTACTCACCCCAGTTTCTCAGGTCAGGACCAACAAGGCTCCTATTCTCTCTGCCAGCTGCTTTCTCCATTGATCTTTTTGCTGCCAACCAAACTGCCTTATTTTCTTGCACTCCCAGATTGGCCCTCCTGCCTCTTTCAGTAGAAGATGAAATCCCCCCTGAGCAAGCTTTTCTATAAGAGGGTGGGACCAGGGGTGAAATGCTCCCAGTTCGCACCGGCTCCCCCGATTATGTAGCGATGGCTGCTGGTTCGGAGGACTGGTAGCTGCTGGTTCGGAGGACTGGTAGCAAAAATCCCTGGCCCCGCCCCCCCGCCTCTGCTGACCCGCACCATCAGCAGAGATTTTTTTTTTTACTTTTAAAAGTTTTTCTTCAGCCGAAACATGCCTTTAAAAGTTAAAAAAAAAACTCTGATGATCGCGGGGCCGAGCAGGGATCATCAGAACACTTTAAAAGTTTTTTTAAAAAAACCCTCTTCAGCCGAAGGGGGGGAAAAAAAGAAAAAAAAAACAGGATTTAAAAACCTCCTCTGGCGATCCCAGAGGAGTTTCCTGATCCTCACAGGCTTTTAGACTCACTTTTTAACAGCCCCCAGTTACAAGAGCCCCCACCCATGCCCACCCAATGCCCCCTCCTCACTTACCTATAATTACTGCTCCTTTCGGCAACGGCATGCTTTTTCTTCAGCTACTGAAGGAAAAAAAAAGCTTGCTTTGACTTCCTGCTTTGCTGGCTGAGGAACTCTGGGATTTGAAGTCCACAATAAAATAAAATAAAATAATAAAATAAAATATTTGTGCAGCTTTCTGAGATTTGGTGTGTTTCTGTAGTGTTTCACTCTAACTACACAAACACACAAAATCTCAGAAAGCTGTATGTGGCATTTTGTATGTGTGTGTGTGTGAGTTGTGTGTGTGTAAAGTGTGAAAGTTGGTTTTTGAGCTTTTTGTGGCTGTGTGAAGTGTGAAGTGCAGCTGCTTTTACATTGTGTGTGTGAGTCAGTTGTGTTGTGTTGTGTTGTGTGTGTGTAAAGTGTGAAAGTTGGTTTTTGATACCTCTTACTGTTTTTTATACTTTGTTATTTTTATTATTTATTGTTATTGGCCACGCCCACCCAGTCATCTGACCACCAAGCCACACCCACCAATTAAGCCACGCCCACATAACCAGTAGGGAAACATTTTAGATTTCACCCTGGGCGGGACCTGTCCTCCATTCCTCCTTTTTATTTACTGCTGTTGCCAAGAGGGAAAATACCTCCCCATTTTTCTCCCAATACCCCCTGCTTACCTTTAAACACTCTAAACTCCTTCTTACTTCTTTAATCTCTCTCAGTTCTAGCTTCCTTTCTTTTTCTGCTTTCCTGCCAAGAGTCTCTTTTACCTTTTTGGCTAAAGAACAGTTATCCCTTTTATAGACTCCCTCCCTAACTTTCTCTTTCAGTATAACACACTTTCTGCATTTTGACTGCTTAAGAAAAATTCTCTCTCATCCAGAATCTCTCCTTGATATACTTTTTTTTTTATGGCTGCAGTAATAACAGTAGTACCTGCTATTTATTCTGTCCCATCTCCATGGAGCCTTGTTCTCTGATTTCCATAAGAACTGTGACTTTATGGCAACCTGTATGCCATTGCTTTACAGCCACCCCGTTGCTCTTTGTGGGATGGCCAAATATAAATTTGACTAATAAATAAATGAATATGTTCTCGTTACAGAACTTTGCATCAAAACTTTAACTCTCTTAGGTATTTCTATACTCTAATCATAATTGAAGTGTGTGCATACATGAGAAATACATTGGCTTTATTCTCACAGTATGCTTAGGGGGGAATATGGTGGTGTGGAAACAGCAAAAGGATGTCAATCCACAAATTAATTAACCACCATCAGATAACATTTAGCCTCAAACAGGTGAAGTGACACAGTCTCTACCCAGTCAATTATGTCATGGGAATGTCTAGACCAGAGATGTCAAACCCAATTGCATTGCAGGCTGTATCGTGACGTATCAGGATTGTTTTTGCGCTTGTGGAGCCAAGATGGGCATGGCCTGCACAGGCCGTATGTGGCCCGTGGGCCGTGTGTTTGGCACCCCTGGTCTAGACCCACTCAAATGACCTATTTTCCAGAAAACAAATTAGAAAGAAAAAGCAGACTCCTTTCTTAGAGAATTAACTGACAGTGTGGCAATGTATTTATTTATTTATTTGTTTGCTTATTTGTTTGTTTTATATGCTGCCCTTCTCACTGTTACAGCGACTTTATGTGGCTTACAAAATGATAAAAAGGTATGAAAGATAATACAAAATGATTAAAATTAAGAAGATTAAATAAAATAAAAACCAAGAAGACACTCAACATGGGGGTCTTAGAAGACATTTTCCAAATATTGATTATTTGCAAGTGTTAAGATGTGAGAATTGCTGATGGCTTTCCAAGAAGGAAAGTTGTAATGATATCTTCCTGCAGAAAGTACATGGGGATTTTGCATTCCCAAAAGGGTGATTTTGGGCCCAGTTAGTTTGATCACATGCTGTGTGAATCATCAACAAGGAGATCTGACTAGCTTAACTGACTCATTGTCACATTGGTGCATTGTGAATGAAATGCCTCCTGTGTAGATGTTACCCACTTTAACTATTCCAAAGCAAACACCTAAATATCATATAGGACAGCTAAACTTCACTGTATCTTGCTTCTCTGGAATATACTGTCTCCCTCCTGGGAATCCAGACTACATTCCATCACACATACGGTTATGATGAACATTCAGCCCAGGTACTATTATTCATTTTAAAAAAAATTAAGATGCTTTAAACTATCTGCAGGGTGTGAAAGCAGAAAAGAAAGGACACATTTCAAACTGGCAGAACAAAGAAGAAAAGCAATAAAAAGAAATTGATACTTTTAATCAAAGGGCTCTTGTTTGATGGATGACACCAGCGAAAGTAAGACAGTAAACTGTACAGCCTATTTGCTTCCTACATTCTATTCCCAAGTATTTAACAATTAGATAAACACTACAGAAATAGCTCAAGAATCCCCACAATTTTCTCATGTGAATTAATAAGTATGATAAAACTAGCTCTGAACTGTACCTTGATCAGAAAGCTAAGTAAATAAATAGTTTGGAAGTTTTTATTTTGGAGACATATACTTCAGAAATAATGTATTTTTACAGGAGCTAGTCAAACAGCTCCATAATCTGGGCGTAAAAAGACTAGGAGCCGTGGTGATGCAGTGGTTGGAATGCATCATTGAAGGCTAATTCTGCTGACTGCCGGAGGTTTGATCCTCACCGGCTTAAGGTTGACTTGGCCTTCCATCCTTCTGAGGTTGGTAAAATGAGGACCCAGATTGTTGGGGAAAATATGCTGACTCTGTAAACCGCTTTAGAAAGGGGCTGTAAAGCTCTGTGAAGTGGTATATAAGTACTATTGCTATTATTAAGCAGCTTACGTTTCAGTTTAAGAGTTCATTTATGTTGCTCCAGCCAGTTTCTATCCTTGGGTTCTCAATATCATCTGACACATCAACATCCATTCTCCTCAAGTGCTCAGCTTTGGTTGAGCACTTCCTGAGACTAGAGATTCCAATTACAAAAATGGCAAGTTAGACTTTCGTTTGGCTATTTACTGGTTGCCAGTGCTTATTATACTCAGAATGCAGAGGGCTTGCTTGTTTTCAAAGGCAAATAATGAAACTCTGAGATCTCATGCTCACATTAATAAAATACCCAAACTCTACACATTCTCTCTAAATCAATTTTGACAATTCTGTTTCATGCATGATAGTACATTAAATTATAAGGACTTGAGTTAAATGAACGGTTGACTGTAAAACGTGATCCTGCTGTCATTAAAGAAAATAATACTGATTTTGTATTTACTCTGGTACAAAAGACATTATATTTTCTTAAATCATTCAAATATATGGTGATTGATGATGTATTTTAGATAACACTGATCTAAGCATGAGCATAAATGTTGCAAAAATAATTAGATGTTCTTGTTTTTCCTACTAGAGTTGGATTAAAAATGTCCCCTTAGAACTTTTTGAAAGCAAAAATTGACTTTTTATGGCATTTATGCTATTATAATAAAGCTCATGTGACTAAAAGATTGAAACTTGAAACTAAAAGATTCAGTATTTGAAAATATTGACAAATACATGTGTGATTGAGATATAGGCTTTATTTAAAAAGAGAGGAGGAGTTCAATATACCAAGAAATCAAATTTTGGATTGTGCATCAAATACCAGGACAAAATTTTCATGACAAAATGTGTTGAGTACCAAATTCAATGACTTTCAAAGCAGTTGAGTACCAAGATATGACTGTACTATACAGTGGTGGGTTGCTACCGGTTCTCCCCGTTTTGGGCAAACTCATGGCGAACCGGTAGCGACAGGATTTGCAACCCACTACTGGTACTTTATAATGGAAGTCATGATAGAATAGGAATGCAGTATAGTGAGTGGTAAACCTATTTGGCTACCTCACAAATATAAACTGATCACCATGCTCCAGAATTGACTCTTTGGCAGACTGTGAAGTATTGAGAAGTGCACACAGGAAAAAGGTCTTCTGATATTTTGATGTCAAAAGTGTAACGATGTCTATAAGTACGCAAATGTATTTGTGAGATTAAATTAAAAGTTGTACAAAGGCATTTTAATAAATACCTTTATAAAGGTATTTTAATAAATTATAAGAAACAGATATACAGCATGTCTCTCTCTGTGTGTATATACACATGTATACACTGGAGAGAGAGAAAGCACAATTTGAAGCTTTAAAGACAGCCTGAATTATTAAAATTTATCTGATTAGTGACCTCATGGGTGTTCTTCAGTAGGTTCCTGTTTCATTCAAATACTCACAAAATATTTACACATAGCAAATAAAACATTATGAAGAAAGAAGAAAGGAGTCATCTCACATTTGCTGTAGATGTAGCTTTATGCCTTTTTAGCATACCTGGACAGAAAATGCCAATAACTGAGAAGTTAGAAATATTATGTTATTCGAAACCCAGAAGACTGGGCAAAGTGTCAAAGCGGCTTTAAAATTGCAATTTCCAGATGGAATATGGCTTAATTGAGTGAACATTCTCAGTCTGAGAACTAGCTCTTGCTTGGAGAGAGGTGTTTGAGATAACAAACAGAAAGATTTCATTTCAGAGGGCTAAGGAGAATTACATGTTTCAGGCCCCCAATGGGATTGGTATTTCTTACCTGTTCGTTCGCTCCAAATATGATATAGCTGTGGCTATTATAACAAGATTCTTACTTCAGCATTTTAATGGATACATAAATATGCAATTTTACAGAAATTTGTGATTTGGTTTGCTTACCAGAGATCAGTTGTATATGGATACTCTTGCATTACAATATGTTTGCAAAGCTTTTTAAAGGAAATAACCACAAATGTGTTCTCTAAAGCATGTTATTTGTTTGACCTTGTAAATTTGAACATACATTTTTTCCCTCTATTCAATTGTATTCAATTCTTGGAGACTGCCTGGATGAGTCTCTGCAGTTTTCTTGCCAAGGTTTTTTAGAAGTTGTTTGCCATTGTCTCCTTCCCAGGGCTGAGAGAAAGTGACTGGCTCAAGGACCCCAGCTGGCTTTGGGCCTAGGTGGCCCCTCGGTTTGATGGAGGGAATGCAAACTGGAGTGCATGGCAGAATTCCATGAGTGTTTACACAGATCTTCATAGACAAAGTGCTGAGATTCATACCAAGGTCCATGCCATTTGGGGCAGGGCCATACCTTAAGTGTCCATCATGCTGCCAAATAACTTCTATCCTGCCAATGATTTCTGAAATCCTTAACGTAGCTGTTCAATTTAATAGCTTTATTCCTATTAAATAATTACTAGTTGATTGTATTTATGTCTTCTTCTCTGATCTAGACAGTTTGAACTATTGGTTGCATAATGTTATAAATCTCATCACTTTTGGCTTTGCCGTTGAAAACGTTTGAACTAAAATTGACTTAAAATGTCAGAAGCACATGGAACAAATGAGCACTTTTGGGCAGCAAAAAGTAAACCAGCTCCTGATGCTAACCAGCTGACTTGATTAATTACTATTATTATTCAATAATTAATTAATAAGCTGAATTAAATTTACATGTTTAATTGAATATTACAACAAATGCAAATCAAAAAACAAATTTTAAAGCATCTGAATACCAGCCACTGTTCACACACACACACACACACACACACACACACACACACACACAACGTGTTCTGAAACTTTCTCATTCTGCAGAGAAAACCATTATTGATAACAGGCTGATGGGAAATAGTCTCCTCGCTTCCATAAATCAATTTACCCCAGCAGCTGTTTAAACCTGAACTTTATCAAAAAGCTCTGGAAATCTTAATGGAAACCTCTAAGCTTTGTACTCTACACCCCACTTCTCTGCAGCCTGTCTTGCATTAATTTGCACATACCTCTGAAGGCTGGAAAAGAAAAATAATGACAGCAAGACATTGTTCTTGCAAGAAATCTTCTTCTAGCAGCTTAGCTCTCTGACAAAGCCAAAAAAACAACAACCCCAAAACTCATTTAGGGGCAAGCTGGGTGCTGGATTTGAGCCCGGCGATTTCTGAAGTGCTTCCTGCCTTAAAATCTATTGCCTGTCACTAAAAAAGGGGAGGGGAAAAAAATCCCGCTCCAACTTTTGCAACATCCATTCAGTGCAGGAAATGGTTGTTTTCAATTGCTGGACTGCTTCTAGCTCTGGCAGTAGCATACACATCTTTGATGATTTATATCAGAGGTCTCCAACCTTGGTCCCTTTAAGACTTGTGGACTTCAACTCCCAGAGTTCCTCAGCCAGCTTTGCTGGCTGAGGGACTCTGGGAGTTGAAGTCCACAAGTCTTAAAGGAACCAAGGTTGGAGACCCCTGGTTTATATAGCTCGAGTGAGTGTTTTTTAGTTGTGTGGAACATTAAAACGAGAAAATAAACTTTGGAATCAAACATCAACTTTAGTCAGCAGCATGAAAAAAATGATTGTTGAGTTTAGCAACAACAGCAAAAAAGAATCTGCTGTTTTATTTAATTGAAGAATAAAAAAAGTAAAGGTTTTCCTGTCCAGTGATGTGCAAGTCTGAGGCATGGATTCCATCTTCATTTTTTGGCCGGGGGTGCCAGCGTTGTCCAAAAATATTTTCTGTGGTCATGTGCCCAGCATGACTATACACCAAAGACTCATGTTGTTATTCCCACCAAAGGGGTACCTATTAATATAAGTGGCAGTTTATACAATATCCACCATTATCAACAAATAGAATACGAGATACAGTGTGTATGTGTGTGTATGTGTGATTTAACATGAACTCTAATAAAATTTCTCCACATTAAAAATTGCAGCAGGTCTTAGGAAAATACTCTTTTTAACATCTATATCTTTCAGCAATATTAAACATAAATGCCATGAAACAAATGGCATCCCTTCATCTTTAATGCTCTGAACTTAGATTTTGTCTGAGAAAAAAAATAAGATTCAATGCTGTTACAAAATACTATAATTGATTGTCCTTTGGTCCTGTATAAGGTTGCTGACACAAAATGACATTTATAGCTCCAATAAACAGAACACATGTAATTAAAGGGTTGAAGTCCTTGGTGCTCTCTGAGCTTGGGTGTTTGCAGGCTTTTCGTTACCTGACTGTAATATCAGTCCTAGTAAATGTGGGTTGTTCCCTGTTTATATACAGTAGCTTGCTATTGTAGGGCAGTCCAGAACACCAGAAAAATACCCACACAACTTTATTAAAAAGGGCCTGACACTCAATCCATTATACCACAACCAACACAAACTATGAAAAAGTAACACTACCCTATATCAAAATATCTCCAAGAAACCAACAGACTATTACAATCACATGGCATCACTATACTCACAAACAAACTAAAGACTTTCAGAACATTTTAAGTAAAACAAATGACCTAGCAGTCCAAGTAAGAAAACCAGGAATCATTAACTACAGCGTAAGGAACTGTAACAGCCACTATGTATGACAGGTAGGCAGAAGACTAGCAGAGTGCATCCATGAACACCAACTAGCAGACCAAGTTAAATTAAAATAATGCTAGGGAATTCCTGGAAGCTTGGGATTCAGATAACTCATTCATCAATAGGTATAAAAGAGATGAACCACATTTACACACTATTCAAAAGAGACAATAAAAAAGCTATGAAGGAAAGAAAAGGACCAGAATATATCATCTCCAGAGCCAACACCCAGATAAGCAGGGATTTACACTAGACGAACAAGCCAAAAACAATGACCAAGGAACTAGCAAGGAGAAAACCACATTCCCACTAACCCTAGCAGGGCAAGCTACTGAATATACACAGGGAACAAACCCCACACTTACTAGCATAGATAAGGTTACCTAGTTGGGTAACATCTGCAAGCAAACAACAAGTCAGAAAGTACCAAGGAGATATATCTATCTATCTATCTATCTATCTATCTATCTATCTATCTATCTATCTATCTATCTATCTATCTATCTATCTATCTATCTATCTATCTATCTATCTATCTATGCCATTTGTTGTATAATTTTTTTTCTACAAATGGGCCTAAACTAATTTCTATCTATCCAGGCCTTGCAATCCTTGAGCAGCCTCTCAGAGAATATTTCCTCTATATTCTATATTGCACTGCATGAAATATTTTTGGAATTAACATTGTTGGATTAATCTGTTAATTAAAGAATTAAATGTAAACAGGCACAATTCAATATATGTAAATGTATATGTAATTTACTTTTGATATTAGAATGGAAATAATTTTCATTTTAGTATTCAGTAAGTCAGTAAATAATATTCATTTTAGAATTTAGTATTCAGATTACTTATCTGTGGCTGTGTACATGGCATGATTGAAGACATATCTATTTATTTAGACATATCTGAAGACATATCTATTTATTCGTGCAGGACTGGCGTAGGATTTTAGTTTTTAATTGGGTTTTTACTGTTTTAATTATATTTTAATTTGGGCCAATTTAATACGTTTTTTAAATATTATTTTATCTTGTATTTATTCTTGTTCTGTTTTATCTGGCTGTAAACCGCCCTGAGTCCTTCGGGAGAAGGGCAGTATGTATGTATGTATGTATGTATGTATGTATGTATGTATGTATGTATGTATAAATAAATAAATAAATAATAATTGTCATGTTGTTTGCTATATCTGCATGCTAATGTTGTATTGTGGGGAGAACCTTAACATAACCTGTTAGGGTAACTTAGTTTATTGAGTGAACCCTGAAAATGGGATAAATGAATAATTCCATCTGACTATAACCTGCTTTGAGTAAACTTAGTAACATTGCTGTCATTTAACTTCTTATTTATTTGCTGCCCCTGATGTAATCATAACAGAACAGAATAACCGAGTTGGATGGTCTTCTAGTCCAACCCCCTGCTCAGGCAGGGAACCCTATACCATTTCAGACAAATGGTTGTCCAGTCTCTTCTTAAAAGCCTCCAGAGTTGGAGCATCCACAACTGCTGGAATCAAGTTGTTGCACTGGTTAATTGTTCTGTCAGGAAATTTATCCTTAGTTCTAGGCTGCTTCTTTCCTTGATTGGTTTCCATCCATTGCTTCTTGTTCTGTTTTCGGGTGCTCTTCTTTGTGGCAACCCCTGAGATATTGGAACACTGTTATCATGTCACACACACACCCCAGTCCTTCTTTTCATTAAACTAGACATACCCAATTCCAGCAACCATTCTTTATATATTTTAGCCTCCAGCCCCATAATCATCTTTGTTGCTCTTCTCTGCACTCTTTCTAGAGTCTCAACATCTTTTTTACATTGTGGCGATCAAAACTAGATGCAATATTCCCAGTGTGGTCCTATCAAGGCATTATAAAGCGGTACTAATACTTCACATGATCTTATGTATGTATCTATTATATATACCTTTCAACCTGACATATGGATGAATAAGCTGCTCAAAAAAAGTGTTACAGCTTGGCTTCCTTGCACAATATTTTACCCTGAGTTGGACATCAGACCAAGGCAATATTCAAACAAAGTGCCTTGGATGTTAATGCCTAGATTGACATTGAATCACTTAAACTTCAGGTCATTGAAATGGCTGGACAAGAATAAAATTACCCTTCAAACCGAAAAAACCCTGACCAAGGGCCTGAGTCAATACCATAGGATGGTCATTACCAGAGCAAAGTTTGCACAGCTGGATTTTGTTTTTAAATATAATGACTCTGCCAAGTGATATGGTAGAGAGAACATGTGTTTGTGGCACTCCAGAAATAAAAGACATTGTGCACATCTTATCCAAGGCCAACTATACATCCCAGCCAGGACTCAGTACTTGCACATGATTATTTGACAGAACTACACATTGGGACCATAACTTACCTTAGATAGGTAGCCTTCAGATACAAACACATACATAGTAATTAGAACTGCTAAGTTTATAGTCAGGGCTGTTCTGCTATGGACACATTTTACAGAACATATTGTAAAGTTGATGCATTCATCTGAAAACATATTGTTCTGTATATTTCTATTCATCTTGTTTTTCTGTACCCTTTATTGCACTATTTTATCTCACTCTTTTATTTTTATCTTATCTTACTTTTATTTTATGTCTTCTGACTTTACATTTAGAATCGAATAGAATATCAGAGTTGGAAAGGACCTTGGAGGTCCTGTAGTCCAACCCCCTGCTCAGGCAGAAAACCCTAATGGTTGTCCAATCACTTCTTCTTAAAAACTTCCAGGGTTGGAGCATTCATAACTTCTGGAGGCGAGATAAAGTTATCTTATCGTATTCTTTTATATTGTAGCTGATGCTTCTTCATATGGTCAATTCACTAATCAATAAAGCTATACTCTGCTATGCTATTATAGCAAATAATTTAAAAATGGATCCTACCAGTTAATCAAACTTTTAAATTGCACTCCTATGGCTCCCAGGAGAAGTTTTAGTCTCTCCCTCTGAGATCAGAGATACAGTTTGTCAATTCAGGAAACAACATGTAGGCTGAAAGACAATAATTCTGAGCAAGCTTTTCTTTCCTGCTTTCGCTCAGCTGGTCTCTTGCTAGCAAGGCTTCCAGAAATGTCAGAGAACTTTGATGTTAGAGAGAATTACTCTGCTCGTTGTTTAATCCAGGAACTAAAATAACTGCTAAACCAGTTCAAAGATTTTGTAGCTCTGTGGCAGAGCAACATCACCAGTTAAGAATAGACTACTAGTGATGCAAATATGTCAGCTTGAGGTCTTGGAGAATCAGTGCAAAAATAGGCAATATTGGAATGAGACAGCATTTACTGAAAAACTTTAGGAGATGTTTAAAGAACAGCATAAACAGTCATTCCATTCCTTAGAAAAGCCTTTTTTCATGATTCCTTTCTTTTTGTTAAAAAACAACAACATATTTCTATTGAACCTTGCTTTATGGGTCCAATTCAGAACAGTTTTATCTATTTTTTCCATATGCCTTTTATTTAATACGCTGGAAATCTTAAGGGAGAGTTGGGAGTAACCTCTTTTTAGAACAATTCGAAGAGAATACACTTGTATATATTTGTTCCAAAGATGCTGCAGTGCAGGAAAATGCAAGCTCTCATTCCAATGCCATATATTCTTTGCCTGTTGCATTCTAATGAGAGCTGAGACTCCATCGCAGCAGTGCTGGTTCCTGTTTTTCCTTGGTTCACTGCATGGCCCAATGACTAGTTCTCTCTTGTTACAAAAAGAGATTAGTGCTGATAGGCAAACAGAACAGGGATATCTGAATTATCTTGTCAGCGTTGTTATTACTAGAATTTTGGGGCAGTAATGAGGATCTTATTCATGCAGATTTAATGGGTCAGCATGTTTCTAGACATGGTTCTTGTTGTTGCTTCTGTTCCTAGCACTTCCAGTTAAAAGAAATACAATGTGCTAGGAAAACTTTTTTGAAGTGATGGATATCCTGTGCCCATTTCAGTAGACAAATTAAATTAGGTCAGTAACTATTGCAAATATAAAGCAACTTCATAAATGAACCAGATCTATACCTTCCTGTAGTAATCAGGAAAACAGGAATATCTCATATCAGATCCTCCTTTACTGCACAATGTTTGTACCTGTTGGTACATTATGTTTTCTCCTTCCTGTCTCATTTTCAGCTGCTTATACTGGAATATTACTAGAATAGAATAGAATAGAATAGAATAGAATAGAATAGAATAGAATAGAATAGAATAGAATAGAATTTATTGGCCAAGTGTGATTGGACACACAAGGAATTTGTCTTGGTGCATATGCTCTCAATGTACATAAAAGAAAAGATACGTTCATCAAGGTACAACATTTGCAACACAAATGATGGTCAATATATCAATATAAATCATAAGGATTGCCAGCAACAAGTTACAGTCATACAGTCATAAGTGGAAAGAGATTGGTGGTGGGAACTATGAGACAATTAATAGTAGTGCAGATTCAGTAAATAGTTTGACAGTGTTGATGGAATTATTTGTTTAGCAGAGTGATGGCCTTCGGGAAAAAACTGTTCTTGTGTCTAGTTGTTCTGGTGTGCAGTGCTCTATAGCGTCGTTTTGAGGGTAGGAGTTGAAACAGTTTATGTCTAGGATGAGAGGGGTCTGTAAATATTTTATCGGCCCTCTTCTTGATTCGTGCAGTATACAGGTCCTCAATGGAAGGCAGGTTGGTAGCAATTATTTTTTCTGCAGTTCTAATTATCCTCTGAAGTCTGTGTTTTTCTTGTTGGGTTGCAGAACTGAACCAGACAGTTATAGAGGTGCAAATGACAGACTCAATACTAGATTTCTATAACATAGTAGCACTTGATGTGTTTGTCTAGTTAACTTAAATAATACAAAGACAGATTTCTTTAAACCAGGGGTCTCCAACCTTGGCAACTTTAAGACTTGCCAAGCTTTGCTGGCTGAGGGACTCTGCGGAGTTGAAGTCCACAGGTCTTAAAGTTGCCAAGTTTGGAGACCCCTGCTTTAAACCAACAGACAGGGTGATGTCTAAGATAAAACTTCTATCCACCTTCAGATTTTTTTTTTATTTGTTTTGCTTGCCATTTTATTTAAACAAATTAACAAAAAATACTAAACTTTTGATCAACATAGAATAGGTCATTTGGTATGATTCATTCATCCATACAGCCTTACACTGCTCGATCTTGTGGTCCTCTTGGGCAAAAATGTCTAACTAACTACAGAAGTACTTTTTTTCTGAATAGATTTGTACCGTTGACTCTGACTGGCCTGATCATTTTTTTGGATGAGGGAGAGAACTTTCTTAATTCGTTCTAGAAATGGTTGTGTGATGTGTTGTCTTGGGCTGTCTCTTGGAGAGGGGAAGTCTATTATTCTGCTAATTTGGTCTAGAGCTAAACAATAATTTATGTTCCCACTATCTTTTTCCAGAGGCAGATCGTCTCTCCTAAATATGAATACACATTATCTTCTTAAAGTCAACCTTAAGAACATCACTGCAGACTTAGAGTAGAACACTTGGCTTTTGGTCTTCTACAGATTTTTCTGAGTGTAAATCTGGAACCTATTTATGAATAAATACATATATTATGTGTTGTTTGTCTCTCAGGTTCTGAGAAACTAAGCCCCATTGCCCTGAGCCCATATTCCAAATCAGCCAGGAGAGTCATATTCATTTTTCCTAGAAGGGAAATGTTTTTTCCCTCAACATCTATCTGTTTACCTGATGGAGGACCTTCTCACCCCACCCCACCCCACCCCTGCCCTCTTTCTCTCTCTCTTTGCTGGGAAAACCAAGAAAGAGAAATTGTACCAAGTGAAATTATCATGCCTGTCATATTTCAGTAATGAGACTCTGTGCTTTACAAGCATGTCTCAGATTCAATCTTTAGCATATCCAAGTAGACTTGGAGAAAATCTGATCTGAAACTTTAAAGAGCTCTGTCAGTCAGTTGAAAATATTGTGCTAAATGAAACAGTTGTCTGACTGGGAACAAAGCATGATCCTCTGTTCTTCCACTGGCTCTCCAACATCTATTTATATTGCTGAATTTGGCACTTTGTCTTCCTGCTGCCTAGCCTCCCAGCATGCTCACCAACCTTTCAGTATCATTTAAGGGGAAAAAGTACAAAAGGCTATTATGAAACCTGCAATTATTATTTGTTTTTAAATATATATGTTCTGCCTGCTGTCTCTACTGTAGAACCTCAATTAGTGAACACATCCAGACAAAGTACCCAGCAAAATACAATCTGAGACTACCTCACCTTCATGTATATTTGCACATTAAGCTGACCACATAGAGCATAATTTTTTAAGGTAAAGCCCTTTGTTTGGATTTTCCACATGAAAACATTTTTAGCATTTCAGGTGGTAGAAGTGCTCTGGTTTTAGTTTGAGGGAAAAACAGGAGACATAACATATGGAGAAGGAAGAATCTTTAATAAACTTAGACGATGTCTCCAAAACATTAATATCTTGCTAATGTTTTGTATGACATCATGTACCTTTCTCCATAATCAGAACACAAGACTGCACGACCCCTGCATCAGCAGCAGTTATTTCAAGAGTGCTTTTGCCATATGCAAAATATTTAGTCCTTGCAGATCTGGGCAAGCAAACCAATAATGATATATTGGCCTAAATGGAACAACATTTATCATCCTGCTGTTTGAGACCCACATCCTTTGTGTCTCTGTGTTGTATCCTCTCCTGCTCTTTCATCCAGAGAGTTTTTTTTTTTAAAAATTAAAAGTTGATTTTGCTTAAGTTTTTCTAAAGTCTTAGTGGATTGCCAAAGTCAGAAAAGTCACCTGATTGATTAAACCAATCAATCTTAAAATCATGCTTAAATCTTTTTTTGGATGATGTTTTCCATTCAGAGGAAGATGAAAGAGACAACTAAAGAAAGGCTGTGAGATGGCATGTCTGATGAATTGATCTCATGTCAATTCAATTACATAAATAAGCCTAATGGATCAATCCTATCAACTGATGGGATACTGCCAATTGCTAAACTGGTGGTTTTAACTCTTTTTTTGCATACATAGATTGCTGCATTCATCAAAGGACTAATAACCCTCTTTGAGGTGGTCCTTGGAGCGATTTACAAACTTTTATTTTAATAATTTGAACAATTTGGTAGGATAATGAACCTTTACCATCTCTTTATTTTAGTACTATTTTTAGATCATTGATAAGCAAATTTTAAAAATCAACCCATAACATTCTTATTTCTCCCAGGGGGGGGAAAGCATTTATTCTTATTCTCTACTTCCCATTTTTTTTACTTACAGATCCATTAAAAGGTTTTTCCCTTTCTGCTTTGGTTGCTAACTTCTTTAATGGCTTTTGATAAACGTTTTGGTCAACAGTTTTTAGAAAAGCCTTATATATAATTCTAGCTAAAATGTGGTGGGTCTTCTACAGCCTTGAAGGGAAAAAGTGCTGGAAAGGAGATGACTGGATAAAAGCTTAGAATTTGTCTTCATTCTTTGTCCAGGTTGGTTATTTCAACCTGGAGTCAAATTCTGTTATCTATTAAACTTGCATAGGTGAATAAAATGTAAAGTGAATAAAACAGGCATTTGCAGCAGTTAGTACACAGCCTTCATGCATCTTTCTCCTTTAACATTTTAATATGGGGGGGGGGAAGACCTCCCTAATCTTGGCGATAATTAGAATATGAATGTGAAAACAAGAAAAAAAATATAATGGGTGTTGTTGTTTTTTCTCAAATTCTTTAGAAGGCAGAATGTTTGCTAAGGGGCACACAGCTCATGGCTTTATGCAATTTTCTACAGCTTTGGGATAGCCTGCAGACATTCTCCCAAAAGTGCTCCAAATTGATTGTGTCAGGAGGAGAAATTATTGAAGAATGGAGAGTAATCATATTGACTACATTTGATTAACATAACTTCAATTGCTTTTAAATTAAATTGAATTTAGTTTTCTTTCCCAACTCACAGGCAAATGACAGATTTTAGTATATTAAAAAAAGATTGCCTACTTCTAAGTAGGCAGCCTTGAAATAGTTTTAACCTTTACTTAACTGTAAGCACGTTAGTTACAAAATAATGAAGCACTCACATGCTTATCCTCTACAACTTCATTCTGCAAAGCAGTCTGGAGGTAAACCATATATTACCGACTGTTCAGAATGTTCAACTGCTTTGCCTTTTCTAGCCTTGCTACAAGGATTATTAAATTGGAAATAATCAAAACAATTTAATTAAATAATTTATAGTTCAAAGGAGTCTCAAAGCATCTTACAGGTCTTAAAACGGTTTAATGAATTATTGGCAGAAGTAGAAAACAGAATCCAAAATTTAAAGGAACAGTTTAGATATTTCAGATTTAAAAACCAAAGGTCGTTTTCCCTCACAACCTGGACATAAACTGTTTCAACTCCTACTCTCAAAACGATGCTATAGAGCACTGCACACCAGAACAACTAGACACAAGAACAGATTTTTCCCGAAAGCCGTCACTCTGCTAAACAAATAATTCCCTCAACACTGTCAAACTATTTACTGAATCTGCACTACTATTAATCTCATCGTTCCCATCACCAATCTCTTTCCACTTACGATTGTATGACTGTAACTTTGTTGCTGGTAATCCTTATGATATATATTGATATTGATTGTTCCTGATTGCTTATTTGTACCCTATGATTATCATTAAGTGTTAAATTCTATCCTATGACCATCATTTGTATTGTAAATGTTGTACCTTAATGAAGGTATCTTTTCTTTTATGTATACTGAGAGCATATGCACCAAGACAAATTCCTTGTGTGTGCAATTACACTTGGCCAACAAAAATTCTATTCTATTCTATTCTATTCTATGACCTGGATGACTGAGAATTTCCAAAGACATTTAGATCTAGAAGTGTGATCTTAGGACAGATACTGAAGTGACAGTAAGCTTAATTCCAGGGAAGCCTTCTAGATGAAGTTTTTAGAGGAAACATACTGTAAATGACTTATTATTTATCTATATCTATCATCTATCTATCTATCTATCTATCTATCTATCTATCTATCTATCTATCTATCTATCTATCTATCTATCTATCTATCTTACATGCTGCCCATTTCAACTAGAAGCAATTCCAACTTGATTCTGAATAATTTGACCTAAAGGAAGGAGTATATGATGGATTTTTAAAGGCAAAATCCGGTAGCTTCTTCTTGTCCTGTAGATTTATCATTTAACAGCAGCCCCTTTTAGAAAAAATATTTGGCAGCTGTAATCAGTATTGATTTTTAAAAAACTGAAGGACAATTAATAGTACATTTAACCAGCTTTCATGCCTTAAATGAAGCCTCACCTGATTTGTGTTATGTAGATACAGGTTTTAGCTTAATTATGTTTACCAGCTCTGCCTTTTGTTTCAAATAAGGACAGTAGGAATTTGTGCATTACTACTCTCTCTCACTCTCTTTCTTTCTCTCTCTCTCTCTCTTTTCTTTTTTTACAGGTTGGCCCTGGGCAACATTGTCTGTTGTTGGAATCTTGTATTGTTACTCTAATGTTGGGATTGAGTGGCAACACACACATGTCAAAGTTAACAATCCTGTCCTTAAAAGAAAGGATAGTGGAATTTTGACACGGACGTTCATTTCTTCATCAACACAACAACATTTCAGTTTTTCAGGAGAATCAATGTCTGGTCGTGTATGAATTCCACAACAAGTAAAACCAGGCAACATAAAATAAAGACATTCTGATTTTTTAAAAACGTTGTAATATTTGATTTTATATCAATTCTCTAAAGTATAAGTAGTTTTATATATATTTGTTTCCAAAGTTTCTATAAGGAAATTGTGTTTGTAACAAAGTCATGTGTATTTGGGAAACTATTGTAATTTAGTCACAATGATGAAAAATAATAGCAATGAATCTGTAACATTTGTCTTCCCCCTTTTAGAAGAGTCCCATAAATAACTTCGAAGTAAGAACTTTTAATGAAATCTAAAATTGCATGCAATAATAGTTTCCTTTACTGGCTCCCCATCTACCAGTTGGGTGGTTTCCTCAATCCTTCAATAAAATAAAATAAAATATTGAAGATATAGGAGACTTTAGAAGAGAGAACACAGCCACTTGTCCTCTCTCTGCCCCACAAAAATCTTGTGCTGATAAAAATTCCAGCAGTAAAAATATTCCATTGAACCTCACTTTTTGTTCTAGAAATGTTGGAAATAACGTGTTCAAATCTAGTTACCTTTGTCAAGTCACAATTTTACAAATGCTTTTAAGATACTGGATGTATTTGCATTAAAAAAAAAACCTCTTTGGTTACCTGTTCATTCATGTTGCAAGTATATGTGTGAATGAATGATTTTGTAGTTGACAATCAACCCAAAATATGATTGGAACTAAGGATAATAAGAAGGGGAAAATATACATAACAGGTTATTAATCAAAAATAATAGTTTGTTAAAGATTATTTGAAAACAAGTCAATGACTTCTGTAAAGCATAAACAAGCAGTCTTTTTTCCATGGAACAAAATTATCAAACCTTCCGAGTTCAGTATTCTGGCCTAGCAGAATCTCAGGACAGCCCTGTCCTCTGAAAGAGAAATTGATTTATTTATTAAATTTAAGCATTGCCCATCTCATTAGACAGAATGACTCCAGGTGTCCAAAATGACTCAGTTTTGTTCTTTTTATATGTGAATCTCCTTTCCTCACATAACAGTGTAATTATACTGTATACCCAAGAAGGTGAGTGATATCGTCATTCTTTAACGAAAAATATTAATGCTATTTCTAGAAGTAATACATTGAGCCTATTCAGGCCTATTCACATTAGAGGAATAAATCAGTGCCACCATCACGGTTGGAAAGGTAAAGGCTCATTATATACACCTTTTGGATTCAAATATGGATATAGTCATCAGTTTGGCAATAGGTCTTCAATAAACAATAATATTTCCTTGACACAGTTCTTTGAAAGGATTTGCTTATATTTCTGTTAATGATAGCCCACACATTCATAGCCAATGCCATACCTCTTTCTGAAGGAGAGATTTCTGCCAAAACAGAAAAAGAGCAAGTATGAAAATTCTATAGATTCCAACTCCAGCTTAGGAAGAAGCCGTTTCATTCAGTACAGTGAAATATTACAGGTGGACCCTTAAAATGTTTTACAGATGTTTGGTTCCTATATATAGTATATTTAGTATAGAAATTTGAATAATAAATAAATAAACAAAGCTATGAAACATCAGGAATGTTGTTTTTAAACAGTCATTTTCACAATAGATGGTAATGAAATAGGAAATAGAATATTAGAAGTTTTAAAAAATGTGCAATTGACTGCAATCATATACAACAATAATATTTTTTCAAGGTTCAGGGTTGAGCAGTGAGTAGATGCCCACTGTTAATAGATGTCAGTTAGCTCCTTTTGCTAATAGGAGTGGATGAACAAACCACAGAAGCTCCTTCCATAGTTTCTTTATTGTGACTTCTAAATCTGATTTCTGTCATATTCCAGTCCAACCAACCATAGCGGTGCACTTCATTCTCACAAAAAACTGTATGTGTGACATCAGTGTGCTTCCATGTTTCTATATTCCTGAAGTAGTTCTCATCCAAAAATAATGGAACCAACTGAAAATTAATTAGAAGGCAGAGCTTAGAAACCTGTTCCGGAGAGAAAGTCCTAAATCTTACTACAGATGAGCTGTAGGCAGCATTTGCTACAATAATTCTAAATCCTGGTAGGTGCATTGAGGAATTAGGATCTTTCTTGATGAGAAAGATCTATGTATATTACATCAAGACAAAATGGGGCTAAGACAGAATGTTTGTTTCAAAGTTTATTTCATATTCTGCTATGCATAGTAAATTTTACTTCCCAATTTCTGCTCAAAATGTTTTTCAGCCCTACGGATTCTTTCCATCAGTTACAATATCCTAATGGTGCTTTGTGAGGAGACAATACACCAGCCTATGACAAATATCATTCTGTAACAACTATATCATATTGGTACAATTAAATTAATTAACGCTTTCATGAAACTGTCCTCAATTACAGATGTGTGTCAGGCTTTACTCCCAGATCACTTTCACCTTGGATAATTAAAATCCACTTAGTTTGACTAATCTGCTTAAAACAGCTCAAAGGGAAAAAAAGCATATAATCTTTAAAAGTCCTTGAAATACTAATAATAGCATTAAAAACATTTTCCCCCTCGCTGTATTTCCATTTATATACATCCTGATTTTTTCCCCGGTCTGTTTTGCCCTTTAGGTCACTTGATTCTGGATAAATAGAAAAATGTTCAAAAAATGGTTTGTGCATGGCCTCATATTTATCATTTCAATTTCAGCCAGTCTGGCTAAAAAGTCTGTAGTATCTGATAATGGATTTTGTAACTGCCTAGCACTGAAATATTTTGTATTAAACCCTGCTCAGTCATTCTTTGAAGTCATATTTTATTGGGGGGGGGGGAGAAATGAACCAGATTTAAATATAAACTTTATGTTTAAACTTAAGTATGTTTAGAGGGTGCATTTACTGGAAAGGCAGAATGAACAAATCAGAGGAACTAAAAAAAGAAGCAATACAATAATTCATGGGACTTGTAAACTCATTCCAGCCTTCTTGATTGATGTTGGTCTCTGCATCCAAGAGATTCTTCCTTCCCATTTTGTTTTGCTACAGTGATTCACTTGAAATGCCCTCCAAATTTGGCTATAGTCCAAATTGAAGGGAAGTGAACCAAGACCTGATAAGTTATTCTGGAGAAGGTAAGATAAGTAATAAATAAGCTTTTTTTAAAAAAAACAAATCTATTATGTGCTGTTTATACTGTCAAGTTTAACGCAAGGAAGAAAAACCTTCAATGGGAAAAGATGTTGCACTGAACATACAAAAGAAACCAGCTGATATCTTAATAATTAAAAGGGATATGCAAGTAAACCAAGAGAGTGACCTGGGTAATTTCCCTATATTGGATTTACTAAACATAACATGTTAAAACTCTGTAGAATTTTGTAAGAAGGAACAAAGAAAAAAACAATTCCCATTTAATGATGTCAAACCCCTAATAGCAGTTCACAATCAAGAAAAGTAAAGTCTCATTAATTAGATTTATTGTCTGGAAACAGCTTACTGAATCTTGGAAACTGGAGATGTGTTCCTTAGCCCTTGTTTGTCAGTGAATATGTTACAGTAGGACCCCCTTTTGATGCCTTTAATCCTGCTTCTGATCCTTGCCCCAGAGAGGAGGTTGTTACCTGTTTAGGATATATGAAAGAAAGATCTCTGGGTTATGCAATGTTTTGAAAGTGCCATCTACCATCTACCTACTTATCTATCTTCTATCAATCTATATCTATCTATCATCTGTTTGTCCATCTTCTCTCTCTCTCTCTCTCTCTCTCTCTCTCTCTCTCTTCCCCCCTCTCCCCCCCCCAACTGATGGAGATTTTTTCAGCAACAGTATTTCTTTCCAAATTATTCCATAGATTTAAGAATGAATTCTGATAGATTATCTCCTCAAGAGCATATTTCTGAAGCATAAAATCTAATTCACCAAGATTCCTCCCCAGATACAGATATCAATATTGAGTGATGATTATTTTTTATATTACATAAATGAAATGATATCACCAAAGTCGTAAGACTTAATTCTTACTAAATCACATCTATATGATGGAAGGAATAAAAAGGTGGCAACACCCACTTTTAGCGACAAGGCCAATCATTACTCATTAAAGGAAATAACTGGATAATCAATCCAAAATTGTTGAATAAGATTTGATTGATTGCTCTGCTTGAGAAGATCTCTGATAAAATTCACATGCCTGTGAAATCGTTATATGAAATTGTTATTTTATCCCGATTTGTAGGATTTTATTTGTTTTCTAAATCACAAAATGAATACCTATCAGCATGTATGAAACTGGTATGATACAGGATTGCTTGGTATAGACCGCAGAATTAATGACAGCTGCTTCCGATCATGAACATGTATCTGCCAGTTACAGAAGTTCAACAGATCTGAAAGGCACTGTGTGCGCATCAAAAAAGGGCTCAAAAGAACAGCTTTAGACCTGTGAGCACAGCCTTTTCCTGACAGTCATTAAAGTGGCCTGCTGTTTTTAGGTTTTTGTGCAAAACTGGAAAATGATGGTGCAGCTTTAGAAAGCAAATTAACTTTAATGAGTAGATGCTTACTGTAGCAGCTGTTCTTTCTTCTTTCAAGCTGATGCAGAAGCCCTGGGAGGTTGGAGAAATGCTATGCATATTTGTGTGGGATTTGAAGCACTGGGTGCAGGCCCCTACTAGATTTCAGGAGGCTGGTGTTAGTCCATTACATCTGTAAATCCACACATTGATAGAACTCTTCTCCTTAAAATGTCCCAGGAGAATGATGTATGGATAAATCCTATGACATGAATTTTAATTAATTTGTAAATTAAACATCTGTAGGACACTTGGGATATTCCCTCTCTTCCCTCCTTCCCCACCACAAGGTTGATCAAGTTATTTAGGTACCTGAGGCAGACAGCTCAACAGTACATTCGTTCTTTCTTCACAGCGAAAATATAACATTAAATAAAACTTCTCTACATTTTGCTGATGTAAATCTAGATGTGTAAATCAGCTACTTCACTCTGAATGAGTTGGGGTGGCACTATGCAGTATAAACTGGGAATTGCTAATCCCATCCTCAAGCCAACATGCTGACAGAAATGCTCTAAGTATCGTTCCATCATTCCTGTTCAAAGCTTCAGAGAGCAAAACGAGACTTTGCGCTGGTAGAGTGTTCTTCCAGTCATTTTTTAAAAATACTTTTTATTAAACATTTTTTTAAAAAAAACAAAAATAAATTTTTGACATTTTTCTTTCCAACAAGTTTGCATCAGTAACAAATTTCTTACTTATGCATTTTTTCTCCCTCATTCTAATGTATCTTTTATACATATACTTCTAATATTAGTTTATTTATTTACATATATACTTATAAATAAGCGTTTACACAATTTCATTTCTTCAATTTTTGTTTCTTCCAGTCATTTTTAATGCAAGCGCCAGCACAAAATAGGTTTTGCCAATAACTGGGATCTTCTGTTCATCAAAGCATTTTACTGTTGTGCACGTTGCTACTGGTTGTTGCCACAATTTGCCCCTTGTCTTTTCTGGGAGAGAAGTTAAGGAGGAGACGGTCTACAATTTCCCACTAAGAAAAATCAATGGGCAGTGTTAATTTTTACTCCTGTCAAAATTTGATGTTTAGTCAAACGTTGTTGTTTTTTATTTGCATTTATATCCCGCCCTTCTCTAAAGACTCAGGGCGGCTTACACTATGTCAGTGTAACGTTCGTTTTCCTTTAGTCCTTCTGTTTCTTAATTTCTTCCAGCAGCATATGGCATCATTTCCTAGCCATTTTCAAGACCTGAGTAAATATATTTGAGGTCATGACAGAATAGATTGTGCATGACACAAGTATGACATCACAAATGTTGGGTTGGCCAAGTGTTATTATGCAATTCTAGGAGCGTTGTACAATTTGCAGCGTTGGCTTGTTTATATGTGTTGTCTGTCAACATGTGAAAAATGGTTGGGTTTAAAGTGTGGCACGTGTTTGGGTAAAAATAAAGGGAAAGAAAAACAAAAGCATTTACATTTGAGATCATTATAAAAGACAACTGGAAGATACAGATGAGACCTTTCTAAAATCTAGGTGATAGTTTTTTAAAGAGGCATGCAATAGTGATAATAGAAGATTTAAATTATTCTCACATCTGCTGGGTATCTAACTCTGCCAAGAATCAGAAGACCAGCAAATTCTGATGACAACTTCATTTGTCAGAAGATGGAAGAAAGAACAAGAAGTTATGTTATCCTGGACCTGTCCTCAGCAAGAGAGAGGAAATTATTGAAAAAATAACATAGAGTGCTATTGGGAAATAAAACTCATAATTATGGCCTTCACACTATCCAGGGCAGGAGGAGATAAAAAGAACTGACCTTTACATTGGATTTGGGGACAGAATGGATATCCAGGAAATATGTGCAATACTCAGAGTGTAAAGAAAAAGGATTTCTACAAGACAGAAAAGTAGATTTCTAAAGCCGGCTTGGATACATGCAGAGCTCTCTAACATACCAAAGAGAAAAAAGACATGCTGGGGAAATAAAAGGAGGGGAGCATAACAAAAGAACATTATAAAATGTAGGAAAGGTAAATCTCATAGTAGGCCAAGTTTTGCAGGAGAATCCAAAAACAACAAAGGGTTCTTTGAGTAAATTGGAATCAAAAGGAAAGGCAAAGAGAATGTAGATTTTGTTCCAAGGAGAAAATGATGCTGATGCTGATAATGAATTTAACTCTGTTTTTGGTCTGTCTTGCCTCAGAAGAGAATAAAAATCCTAGCTGCTCCTTATGCCAGAGGAAAGAAAGAAGAGGGAACTGCCGTTTAGAATAGATAAGGAGCAGGTAAGGGAGAATGTAGCTGATTCAAGCAAACTCAAGTCTCTAGGGCCAGATGGATTTCAACCTAGGATCCTGATGGCATTAATAAAGCAGATACCAGAACTGCTTTCACTAATCTTTGAGAAGTGAGGGACTGGTGAGACCCTAGAAGAGAGCAGAGGAGAACAACTGTCATTATTTTCAAAAAGGTGAATAAAGAGGGCTCATAGACATTTCAGCTTGACATCTATACTGTACTGGACAAACTCTTCAAACAGCATGTTGTAAGCAGTTGGAATTGGATAGATGTGTCATAATTAACAAAAGCCAGAGTGGGTTTGTCACAGCAAATCATGCCAGACTAACTGCATTTTTTTTTTTGAAAGGCTTACTAGTTTAATAGGCCAGTAGAATCTGCGGACATAGTTCTGTATATCTAGACATCAGCAAATCAGTTTGGCACATGATTATTAAATAGTAGAATATGGGCCGGTTGGATTCAGAGTTGACTGACTGACCATAGCAAGAGAATGTTCATCTATGGCTCTACTTCAGCTCAGATGGAAGTATCAAGTGGAACGTAAGAAGACTTTGGCTCCTCTGCTCCTCATTTTAGTAATAATTTTCTCTAATGGAATTAAAGGGGCTTTATAAGTGTGCAATAACAGGAAACTTATACTTTAGATTTAGAGGTCTTTTTTTGTGTGTGTGCTATTTTCAAGGAGCCCCTTGAAAATCTGGTGACATAAAGAGAACAGAAGGGAGGGGAGATCTTTATGAACCTTTCCTTTCTCGGAAATATATATATATATATTTAAATGTATAAAATAAAATTCTCTTGACACCAAAGTAGTAAAAGAAGATGATAAAATGAAGTGCATAGTTATACATTTATTCTTTCTCTTGGGGCCTAACGAACGGATAATCTCCATTTCCCTCCTAAGAAAAGGCTTTTTTAAAAGAATTAAGAAGTTCTCTCTTCTCACCCTCCCACATTATCATTTCACCACTTTCTCTTTCAAATGGACTTACATCCCCATTGGCTTCCATGTTTTTAATGTACTGTTTTGTGTTGTTTTGATATTACTGACATTTTTTGAAGCATCCACTTATTCTGAGCTTTAATATTTTGGAGGCAGGAGAGTGGCAGAGTTCCTCGTTTCTTTTTTTTTTTTTTTTTTTATAAAAAGTTTTATTTTTACAATCATATCAAATAATTCATCCAATGTACAGTTGTATACAATTAGTCGGGCTTGCCCAGTCACCACCCCTCTTTTTAACACTCTTCCCTCTTCTACCTTCTTTTACTTTCCAGACCTTCCTCTCCTTCTCTTATCTACATCCGCTCCTCCCTCCACCCTACACCTTCCTTCTCCCTCTACTATCCCTCTTCCTTCCTCTTCTCCTCTTTCCTACCTCCTACTCTCTTTTCTCCCTCCTCACCGTTCTAAAATGGTAACTATGCAGACCCGATCCTACATTAATTATATTTCTTCAATAATCCCTGTACATTAACCATCACTCCATCTCTACCAAACCCCCAGTTCCCTCCCCTTACCCCCACCCCCATCCCGACTTCCCAGAACAAAATGCAGGGTATCAAAACTAACAATCATAATCCAAAATAATTCCTAAATTATAATCTCTAGTCACACCACACTTAGTCACACTCTCAATTCCCCTCTCCTTCAAAAATATATCTAATACAAAATATTTCCTAAATTTACTCATATGCTATTCGATATTTTTTTATCTGATACTTATTTTGAATATAATCAATCCACATTTTCCATTCTAAAATATATTTTTCTAGTGTATAGTCTTTCAAGTAAGCGGAGATTTTGTCATCTCTGCCAGATTTGATACTTTGAGTGTCCATTCTTCGATTGTAGGTAATTCTTCTTTCTTCCAATACTGAGCAATCAAAAGTCTTGCGACTGTTATTAAGTTCAAAATCAATTTAGTCTCTATAGCTGTATAGTCCATAATTATTCCTAGTAGAAAGAACTGGAGTAAACTTAATCTTCTTTTCAAAATATTCTGCATGATCCACCATACTTTAATCCAAAATGCTTTAACTTTTTACAAGTCCACCATATATGGTAATAAGTAGCATCTTCACAATCGCATCTCCAACATTTAGCAAGATCTAATATGTGTTTCTTGTAAACAGGTAATGTCATTTTAAATTGTTTCAAATAATGAAATACTTTCCTTCTCTTCTACGGTGAGTTCAGGCCATTAACATTCCAAGATAGGAAACTTTTGGAACACCAGCCGCTGATCACATTTTACTCTAGGCCTTGCTCCTCCCACTGTTTCCGTTCTAGTAGTTGCCAGTTGTTGTTGTGCCTTCATCTCTTGTTCCTTGCGCTTAGCAGCAGCTCTTGCCAACCTTTGTTCTTTTGAATCTAAACCCGTCGTAGGTATTTCCAACACTTGTAATAAATCTTCTTCCATCACAATCTGTTCTTGTACCTGCTTCACTTCTCTTCCTTCACTTCAGCCTCCTTCTTCTAGCTTCCAATGGGGGAAGACTTCCAACTTTTAATACCTCAACATAAAATTCTCTTGCTTTTCCAACCGTATTGAAACGATGTACTTTCCCTGCATAATATACTATTATACCAGTTGGAATATCCCATCTATATTCAATCTGATGTTTTTAAGTTCATTCACCAGGAAGGCAAATTCCTTCCTAGCCCTTAACATTTTGGTGGAATTTCCTTTAATATCAAAATATCTTGACCAGCAATCTGAATCTTCTCCCCTTATATGAAGCTTGCAAAATCTGATTTCTCACTGTTCTGTTTGTAAAATAAATAACAACATCCCTTGGCAACTTTTTTGCCTTGCTATCCAAGAATTCACGATATATTTTATCAATTTGATAAGCCACATCTGCTGGACGAGCTGCTAATATCTCAGCAAATACTTCAGAAAAAATTTCCCTTAAATTCTCTTCCTTATTTTCTTTCAAACCTCGAATTCTAAGAGCAAATTCCATATTTCTATATTGTATCAAAACTATTTCATCCTCTGGTTTTCCATTTTACTTTGAAATTCATCCATTTTATTTTCTAATTTTAAATTATGTTGCTTAATTTCTTCAACCTCCTCTTCCAATAAAATCACATTCGTTGCCAAACTTCGTACTGCCATTACAAATCCTTCTTTAACTTCTTTATTTCCCACTTGAATTTCTGATATCTGCTCTTTCATTTCAGACATCTCATCAGTTATTACTTTAAATTTTTCTTCTATAAAGCCTTTTAAGTTCTCTTGTAACGCCTCTAAATTCAATGTTCTAGTCTCTGCTGTATGAGCTGGAGAGGCACCAGCTGATAAAGTTCCAGAGCTCTTTGTTACAGTAGACTTTAATTGTTTGGCTGCCATCTTCTATAAAATTATTTATTTATTTATTTCCAACTTAATATTCACTTTAAATCTTCTTAACCTCTAAAAAACACAGTCTTTTAAAGCAGTATTTAAAAATCTCCCCTAGATTCTATCAGCAGGCAGCAAAGAGTTAAAGAGTAAGAGCAGCAAGTAACATGCAAATTACCAACTGCAGACGGCAACGCTGAAAGTATCGCTTTCGCTTTCCACTCGTTAACTTGTTAACGATTCGCCTCCATTTTTTTACTGTTTTCAAGCTTGTTACAAAGTATCGGGGAATCGGCTTGGCTACTTGCTTAAAGTTCTCCCACTTTCGTTCTGTCCGGTATAATCCTTTATTGTCCAAAATAAATCTCGGCGTTTGGTCGTGGTGATTGGTTCCGCCAAAGCAGAAGAATCCTCGGATCTGGAGCTTGACTTCCGGTTTGGCACCGTAGGTGATGGTGGTGATCTTTACGATCACCAACCTCTGGATTATGTGGAATCGCTAGGACAGCTTAAACCCCCTCTTCGGGAGAAGGAGAAGGGGTGAGCTGAGGGCAGAGGTTGAATTTCCCTAAAGCCCCTGAGAAAAAAGGGGTTTGAAGGGTTAAGTTCCCTCCAGTAACCCAGAGTTCCTCGTTTCTGGAGACTACCTTGTATTCTTCTTTTACATTTCTTGTATGTTTCCTTTTTCCATTTCTGATACAAGTTTCTCTTTGTTGTTTTAGAGAGCTCTGTATATAAGCATGTTGGCCTCTTGAGATCTTTTCCATTTTTTTCCTTTCCTAAAACAAATTGTTTGTGGCTGCATCTTCAGCGTCCAATTTTATAGAATTTCCCAGCTTTTGTGGACAATTTTTTCCAGAAGAATTTTAAGCCACGATAACTTTGGTGGGCATGCAAAAAAAGCTAAAAATGCATACATGTTACAGGGGATTTTAACGATTAAATATTCAATTAAATCCAGAACCATTTTAGGTTTCATAACCTAAACTGTTAGAAAAACTATGACGATTACTCTAGTAAAATTACTATATGTACAAAGATAGGAAGATGCAGCATGTAGGATTGGGTGGTGAAATTGATAGAAATTGCTGAGATGGACAAAACTGATTTTTGACAACCAAACTTATTAGAGAAAAGATAATATGTATATTTATTGATGATTGAAATCCCCTTATATATTTTATGTGTGTGTAAAATAAAAAAGAGCTAAATTAGTTCTAGGATGATTGGACAGGGTAGATTATAGAAAGAAGTATGTTGTAACCATAGAGTAAGAGGTAAATTAATAATTGTATATTAAGGCTGTAAAGAAGCTACTGCTTTATATTTTTCTTTATATCTTTTTTCCTATTTTCTTCCGCTTTTTCTTTTATTGTACTTTTAGCTTTTTATGTTATTTCTCTTTTTTTCTTTTCTCTGTTCTGTTTTAATTTGTGTTAAGTTATATTATTATTGTTTTTAAGACTTTTAATAAAAATATGTTTAAAAAATGTTAAATGTTAAATGTTGGACTTACCTTCTTTTATAAATATCCTTCTGAAGCCGTCTGCTTCTTCTTGATTCCTCATTGTCTGGATTTCACAAATTTCAAGAATAGTTTTCCCTATATAAATGAATGGCTTACTTCCTTTCAAACATCTCAGCTCTAATTGTCAAAGATCTATGAAATGCATTTGTTCTTTTCTGAATAAAATTTCATATGGTATAATAATGTCTTATTTTGATAGTATCATGTAAGTAGTGCAACTAGCAGCAAGCAGCTTTGTGATGGACAGCTACATAATGATTCCCTAAAGTACTCTGCATCATCTAATTAAACTTGTGTGATTTCTAAATGACACCTCAACATAAACTGTGATGCCATTTTATAAATAAATATGGCTAAGTGGTTACCATTTCAGTTTGCAATTAACTAATTATGCTGACCTACTTTAACCTTCCTCAATTATGTTATTTTGTAGCTCTCCCTTTGGTATTTGGTTTTAGTAAAACTTTCAGTAACATTAACAAGGACAGCATTGCTCATACATATTACTTACGGGTTAACAGAGTTGGAAGGAACCTTGTAGATCATCTAGTCCAACCCCCACCCAAGCAGGAGACCCTACACCATTTCTGACAAATATTAGTCCAATCTCTTCCTGAAAGCCTCCAGTGATGAAGCTCCCACAATTTCCAAAGGCAAGCTGTTCCATAGATGGATTGTTGTTACTGTCAGAAAATTTCTCATTTCTAGGTCGAATCTCTCCTTGATCAGTTTCCAGCCATTATTCCTTATCTGGCCTTCAGGTGCCTTGGAAATAGGTTGATCCCTTCCTCTCTCTGGCAGCACCTTAAATATTGGAACATTGCTATCATGTCTCCCCTGGTCCTTCTCTTCACTAGACTAGCCATGTCCAGTTCCTATAACCGTTCTTCATACATTTCATTTCTCTATGTATTTCACATGTTAATTTTTTTTCATATAGGTGATGAGCAATTTTCTATTTCTCCTAAGGTTTCTGGGAAAAGTCATTCCCCCAAATCTTTACATGATCAATTGATGTGCTCAGAGTCAAGTAAGTAAGAAAAGAAGACTGCACTTCATGTAAGAGCATTGTAATCAAACCTAAAATTTAGAGGGCCTTGAACTCTGCTTATTGTGAATCTGGAAAGGGGACTTCTTAATCTCTCAGCCCTGCCTGGCCTGCTGAGCTATCATTGCTGGCATCGTAAGAAGTGTCTTTCTTAAACTGAAAGCAAACCTCAAAGGCAATCGCGCACGATTGTTTTCAAGCTCATCCGCTCAGCCTTTGGAGAGAAACAGTAAAAATGCAGTCATTTATCCAAACAGGAAAGCACACACTGCTGAGGAAAGGCATGGTAATGTATAAAATAGTTTATTACTATAATAAATAAAATTTAATTTTGTTTTTACAAATATTCTTTGTGCTTGTTTAAAAATGTCAGTAAGGGAGTATTAATGTTGGTGATGGCAATTTCATCAGAACATTCCAAACAGAAGATACAGGCCTCTCTCTATTGGCAGCTTCTTGGCTGACCACAAAAATAGTTTCTATTTATTTTGCTTTATTCATGCTTGAAAAGACAAAGTGACAAATGCAAATCATCAAAAGAGAGAGGATTCTGGGGGAAAAATGAAAACGAGTGACATACATTTGTAAAGTGCCAGAACAACTGCATTACGGTTTATTCATCAAGTGTCCATGCAGTGGTGGCAATGGAAGAGTCTGACCTGTTTCCAGCCAAGGGGGAAAAATACAGAGCATATGAAGATACAACAATATAACACATTCATTATGAAAAGTCATATTACTTCATAGAGCAGTTCATCCTGATACAAGATTATTGAAACATACTACCTATTATTCAAAGGGTTATTCTTTTTTTTAAAAAATGCTCATTTTAAAGTTAAGTAGGAATTATACCAAGGTAGTGGTGGGGGAAGGGATCGTTGCCCTTTGAAATTTCACTTTTAAAAAAATCCTCCCAACATAGGGCATCCCAAATCCAGTTACAATAATACGGTGGGATTCCTCACATCAAATCGTTTTGTACAACATTCAGGAGTCATGTGGAAAAAGACAATTACAGCAGCAGAGAGAGAGACACCCACTTGGTCAAGAGATAATGGAAGGATGGGGTCGGGGGGGGGGGAGAGGCTTTGATCAACAGACCAAGACAAGGCCCCGATCTTTGAAAGTGTCCATGATGAGGTGATCGAGGGTTTCCCTTTGGGGAAAAGGGGTAAAGGCTACAGCAAAACTAGTGCGAAGGCAGTATGTGGAAAAATCTATATAATTACTGACAAGTTATTCTTATTAGATTTTAAGAAATCTAATCAAAGTGCGTTATATCTTGAGGCAACACTGTAGTGATCTGCACTGTACAAAACATTATAAAGGGAGTCCACAACAGCATCACAGTTTCAGTTCTATCACTTACAGAAAGGCTCTTAAGGCTAAATGTTAAAATATCTTATTGCAGGAAGCTTGGTTTCTATTTAACTTGAATAAATCATCACCACAAGATTTGGGGTGGGGGGGAATACCCACAGATCAAAGAAACGGTACTAATGATAATGTGACTTATACCACCTGCATTGAATGCTTGGAGGCATCCCACTAAGGCTTCCTTCCTTCAAAGTGCTTATTCTTACTTTGAATGTTGGTGCCTGGTCACTACCCTTGTAACCTCTGAAGGCTGCCTTCCCTAATGGGTTTCCAATGAGTACATGTTAGCCACTGTGGCACAAAGTTAGGAACTTCAAAGCAGGGAAACACAGCACTGAATGGATGTCCCTCAATTTAGCATTCCTCCCCCAAATGTGTTTGGATGACAACCTCCAGGCAGGTGTCTATGCTGCTGGAAATCCTACAAGTTGTAACTCCAGTGCAACATGAGGTCATCAGGAATTGGGGAAGACTGCAGAGAGGGATACCTGAAAACAGCAGCACCCAGAAAGACTCTGTTTTGTGGAAACTGCAGTAATAATAAGCACTTTGGGAGGCCTTCTAACAGAGAGAAAATATCCTACCTCGGAGATATAGATGTTCTGCTCACAAACCAACTGTGCATTACAGAAATACAGTGGGAACCAACATAACATGAAAGCCCTGCTGTGAACATTAGAAATCTCAATGCAAAACATACAGAATATCACCTGATTATATTGGCACGTTTCAATAAAAGATGGAGGCAGGCCATTCTTGAAGTTACTAATGACATTTTCATTCATGAGACTTAAGGTTGCTCTTGCATCCACTGATCTACTACGCACACTGAAAGTTGTATTTCCAGTTAAGTAACACTTTTCCACAAATATTTAAATAAGTATAATTAATAATGACCAAGTATCTAAATATTTGAAGTGTGACTTAGCACTAAAGTTTAGCAAATATTGATCAGATCCGGTGTAAGTAAGTTTTCGTGCATTGAGCAACCATAGACATCATTACATTTCATTACTAGACTTTCTTTAGCACTGAAGGTTTGCCCTAAGGAAATATAATCTTGATTCCATAATAACCAGTTAGGGGTCACTCCTGTGCCTGTTTTTGCAGAAGAAAGAATGTAATGTCTTAAGCTTTGCTAAACATATTTCAGATTGCAGCCTAAATATTGTGCATTATATCCACTTATAATTTTTCAGGTTCTCCTGTCATCTTTTCAATTCCTAATTGTTGGGCAAAGAGTAGCATTTACAAACTGCAAGTCATACTTGGCGTAGTTCAAAATAAGCATTTGAACCACACGATAGGGAGAGGAATGTTATTAGCAGTTAATTTGACAGGGGAGCAATTTTGTAAAGTTTTCCTTAATATGCCAACACAAGCCCAACAATTCCCACTGATATTCATGCAAACTATCACGATGTAGTGCTTGTAGCAAAGAGCTTGTAGAAAAAGCAGGAACTTCTTGTAGGATCAGGAGGACATGTACACTCACCGAGAGAGCACTTCAGCTCTCTTTAAATTTTGTTCTCAAAAGCCAAAAGCAATATTGCATATGTGCATCTGTCTTGACTGTTTTGTTGTCCCAAATAATCAGTACATTATATTTCTAGCTGAAAGCAAATGTTTCATCTGGCTGTCATCTTTCTTATCCATGGTTATATAAAACCCATGCTATGGTGTACACACACACACACACACACAAACACACACACACAAACAAACAAACACAAAAATTCTTTTGGTAGCTTTCTTATTGCAATCTTGATATATGTGTTATATGGAACATTTTAGAACGTCAGTTTGGAGAATCAGAGCTTTTCAATATCAAAGCCATCTGATTTGTGTATGGTGTTTATAATGCCTGTCCATTTGATACCACATGCAATAATTCATGGCATCGTGCATGCTCCCTTCCACATCAACAAAAGGACATCAACAATCAGATTACGAGGCAAGTGCAAAAGCCCAAACTCATTTCAGGCTTGCATCTTCACTGCAGAGTAAATAGATTGCTGACTTACGACAATACTAAAAATTATATTTTTGGGCCTCGTGTTGTATGCCTGCTATCCTAACATTGACATTTTAATCTTGTCCTAAAGATGGACCTCGATGTCTCTGTTTTTCTTTCAGTGGCTAAATATGATTCATTTTCATATTTATGCTGAATGATTTATAATACATTTCAATTATATATCTGCAGATGTGTTCTAATCATTTTAAAATGTGTCGGGTCATCGTCCAACTGCATAATTGTAACCCACAATTTATAATACAAACTTGAACAATACCAGCAAAGAGAAATCCTAAACACAACTGGAAATAAATTTGATCCTTGTTCTCAACTGGACAAAAACAATCTATTATCCACGGATGGAAAAATGCCTTTGTTTTTGATACGTCAAAGGACAGAAATTATTTGCCCAAAAGCACCTGTTCTAAACTAATACCTATATGTGTGTGTCACATCTGCAAAATCCCATGACGGTCTTTTGTTAATATAAAAATAATGTCCTATGTGGTTTCATGCCAAAATCTCCACTCAGTCAAAACAAGAAAACAAAAATCAGCCAGGAAGTTCACAGCAAAAAGCTCTTTCAAGTCCTTACAGTGAAGTACTGTAGGAGTAGAACATCACCTTCTTGACGGTTAAACTTGATGTTCTCTGGAAAATCAGGACAGCGCTGTAAATGAAATTTAAAGCAAGAAGTGTGTTTTTAATATTGCACATTATAATTGTAGATACAAATACATATATTCCAAAGACACAAAGGGCTTTTAAAAATGATTCTAAGAAGTTGTATCATTTTATAGCACTTTTTAAAAACTAAGCCTGCAATTTAAACAAAAATCAAGTATTTTATCTGAACATCTCCAAGAAAATTTCAAAATATAATTTGTCCACGTAAGCATCTTTTTACCCTTATAAGTTTTACCACTATAAATTTCCTGTAAGTCGTGAAAACACACTAGATTACTCCCAATGGAGTCAATACTTAAAATGGGCTAATGAGTAATCTCTCATATATATATATACATGGGGTTGACCAATCATACTTAAAGACCCACTGAAACAATCTGAAATCAATTCTCTTTTCTGACATTTTCCATCATTTTTCATCATCATGCAGAAATTTTTGTCATTATGGTGATTTATCAACAAGTATTCTCAATCAATCCTTTTGTTTGAAGCTGTAGGCGTTCTGGGTTACAAGGCTTTTTCCCTGAGTAGATGGAATTTGGGTTATTTTTATAATAGCATTGGTGAAAGCATTAATACCCTCAGAATATAGACAAAAGATAGAAAAGCAGTAAACAAAATATCTATGGAGATTCTCAATCATCCAGGTCATCGTTGTCCCAAAGGTGCTTTTTGTAAAAGGCACCTGAACTTTCTTGGTTTTGGTTTTTGAGAATGTTTTGCTTCTTATCCAAGACCTGAAGACGTTTCTTGGATGAGAAGCACAATATTTTCAAAGCAAAAACCAAGACAGTCCACTTGCTTTTTGGAAAAAGCACCTTTGGGACAGGAAACAAAACCCAGTCATATTTATTTATTTAGTGTAGGGAACTCAATATTCTGAAGACAGAATTGTGTAATCTGGGACATCAGTGATGGTTGCCTCTATGGGAGTCAACAAAACATTTTTTACTTATAGCTGTATTGCAAAAAATATGCATATTATTCGGGAGAGGGGGAAAGATTTCATCATGTGGAATAAACCCATAACTTAGGAGTTTCTTGGCTCCAGTGTCTTTGGGCCTGTGATGAACAAACTTCAAATATAAACATGTCATACTTAGGAACTCCAAAAAACTTGTAGAGTATACTCATATCCTTACACTGAAGTTATATAAGCCTTATTCTAAGACACAGGACAGCAGGGGGGAAAATCTGATCTCATACCTGATCCTGCAAGTTGCCGTTGTCAGTGCATTAAAAATAATCTGTTGTTGATCTTAGTGATATTACATTTTTCCTTGTAGGGCACAGCTGAACTAATGGGGAGTAGGAATGGAAAAGATAGCAATGGCCCTATGTAGCATTGCCACTATTTTTTCCCCCTGTAAAAAGTTTACAGACTTTCTATACTTGCTATGTAGCAAAGCCTGTGGGCAGGTATTCCTGAACCAAACTGGCTTCAGAGTAGCCTCCAAAAATGCTTAGAATTTCAGTATCTTGTCTTCCTCCATTATTACTGTTGTTCTGCACAACCTCCTCCCACAAAATCTATCAGCCTGCCAATGCCTTGCTTTTTCAATCCTCTATACTTTTAAAAGTCACCAGGTGGCAAAATATAGACAACACGGGATCAATCGAGCCTATGCTGTGTTGGTCTGATTTAATTCCATTCAAAATCTCTGTTTAAATTCCCTTTAAAGACCAGAGCTTAAAATTCACAATCTTTGGGGATGCACTGCTCAGAAAACAGAACAAACAGCCACTGTGCTCCTTCCCCATTAGGGTATTTAGCCCTAGAAATTGCTTTTGGCTAACCAACCAGAAATTCAATTAGTCAAACCAGAGTTCATGTGGCCGTAGATGATAGTATATCATAATCTAGCAATGTCCCTCTCAGTGACCATAATCCTTCCATAATAAGTGTGCAACTCAGTACATTAGAGTCTGGACTTAAGGACCTCAGGGATAGTGATGCCCGTATGTCTTATCAGGACTAAGCACCACTTTGTGGCTGAAAAGAATTAAATATTTTAAAGCAAAAAGATAATAAAATGAGCACCAATACTGGCCCACCCCATCTATGGATTATCAAATAATAAAATGATCACTTGAAATTATGCCCTATGGCCACCCATAAACTATGTCTCTTTTATAATTTTTAAAAAGAATATTGTGATGAGCAGCAGTAGCATTTTTGCTATGTTAACATCCTGCAATAAGAAGGCATTCTATTTCACACATATTAAACTACAGCATCATTTTTTAAAATCACAATTACATTCTCTCTCTCTCTCTCTCTCTCTCTCTCTCTCACACACACACACACTTAAACGCTGTCACTTTTAATAACACATAGTACCTATAAAAGCCTTAATAATATATTAATTACATTTCTAAGCTACCTTACTCTAGATGATAAATCTATACAAGATTTATCTTCCTCATCTTCCTTTCTTACAAATGGCTATAAGTATGCCAAGGCAATTTTAAAAAACTCGATTAAAGATTTTCTACTTACAGTATACCTTTGTACATAGTGCAAGAATAATTTCCCAGTTGTACACATCTTAAACTATTAATGATATGGCTTTACACTGATTAACAGATTAATAAATTTAAAACTTCACAATTTTGCATATGGATAAATGATGATTTGAAGAGAAGAAAGCCTATTTTCAATAATGCACACCATATGTAATTTAGGATTGAAATGTTTATGTTCTTGGTATTCTCTGAATTTGGTTGTTGTCCTGCAGAGGTTTGGTTACCAAGCTAGATAACATATTAACACAAGAACTGTAGGAAAACATCCAAGCTCAGAGGCCACTAAGAACCTCAAGGCCCATTTTCTTCATTTTTGGTTGCTTCCTATATGACCACATTAAGGCTGTGAGAAATATGGCATCTTCACCTGATTGGAGAGAAGGAGCAATTTATCTCCTAAGATGGCTGCTCCCACTTACAGTTTTTATAAATTCAGACATTCAGACTAACTACATCAACAGGGATCCAAAGCACTTATTATATAACCAAAAATAAACTTCTGTCTGAAGTGGAGAAACTTTTGCTCTTTCTTTCAGCTGGACCCCACACATTTCCAAATGATGCTCTGAAAATACAAGAGGCCAGGATAGAAAAAAGGTAGCAGATACAGTAGGGTCCAGTACGAAAGAGCTGTATTCATAGGGATCAATATATAGGGAAATCTGTATTGTCAGATGGCAATGAATAAGCTGCTACTGTAGGCATTATGCCACAGGTCGGTTGGAATCCCCATCATTATCAACTTCATGTGCCTGCACAGAATACAGAAGTATTACTTTCCACAACAGAGATGAATGCCGTGACAAGATGAGAACTCTGAAAATCTTGAGTACAGCTCAAAGGGATTTCCAAAAGTAATAATATGGTTCTGCTTTTCATGTTAATGAAATCTAAATGTAGAATAAAGCTAGTCCTACATTTACAACTACAACGGGGACTGGAAAATTCATTAAGTGGTGCAGTCATTAAGTGAGACATCATGTGACTGCATCCAATTTTATATCTTTTTTTTGCTGTGGATAATAATAGCACTTAGACTTATATACCGCTTCACAATGCTTTCCAGCCCTCTCTAGGCGGTTTACAGAGTCAGCATAATGATGATCCCCACAATCTGGGTCCTCATTTTACTGACCTCGGAAGGATGGAAGGCTGAGTCAACCTTGAGCCTGGTGAGTTTTGATCTGCCAAACTGCTGGCAGCCGACACTCAGCAGACATAGCCTGCAATACTGCATTCCAACCACTCTGCCACCACGGCTCTCAGTGACCATCACGTGACCATAACTTGTGACCTTTCCTGCTGACTTCCCCATTGATTTTGCATGTCAGAAGCTGGGAAGGTTGCAAACAATGATCACACCTGAATCATGATTATGTGATCATGGAGATGCTGCAATGGTCCTAAGTGGATCGGTCATAAGTGTTGTGACCCAGGCCCAAGTAGGTAGTAAGAAATTTAGTCTGTAGAAAAATAAACTTTATTCGAACAGCTGGGAATTACTTCATTCCCAGCATCGTTCAATTCAAAGTAAAACAAATGCCTCCCAAACACAAATTCTTCAGTTATCTCACAAACCTTAGTCCAATTAGGCAAACTGCCAAAGGCCCTTCCTGATAAATGTCCAGAAGTCACAAAAACAAAGATATTCATGAAGCAGAGGACGCAGCTACAACGTTTTCCAGCAAGCTGAAACACTGGTGCTGGTCTGTTTTAAGCCTTATGGAAGGGGCCAATCATCTCTTGGCCCTACTCCTGAGTTGTCCTCTCTGCTTGAGCTGCTCTTGCCTTTTGGCAGCTCTTCTCATGCATGCATTAAGAACAGGCTCCTCCTGTTCCTCTGCCTCACTACTCTCTGGAGGCTCTGGAGTCCACACCGCACTTCCCGATGGCCCTGGCCTCACCTCAGTCTCATTGCTGTCTGATTCCGTTGCCAGCTCCATAGGCTGCTGACAGACCACAACACTAAGTCACTTCTTTTAGAGCTGTGGTAACTTTGAACAGTAACTAATTGAATGGTTGAAAATCACGACCTACCTCTAAATCAGATTATTTTTTTTTGGTCCTTTCTCTAGGAAACATTCTGTACCTCTCTTCCATATGCAAAGAATCAGCACAAATTCTACAAAGCACAGTCAAAAACCAAAAAAATATTCCTGAGCAATCAAGCTCTTTGCTCCTCAGCCTTCCTCCCACTCCCATTTTTGTTTTGACCAAGGTTTGAGATGCATTGAGGTTAATTAGGCTACACTGACTATCTATTTAATCTAACATATGATTACTGCCAGAGTGCTGCTAAACTCTGATCTAGGTAGGCAGAGGAAGGAAAAGGGCTGTTGCACTGTAGAAGGAAAGAGAGGAGGACAGGGGAATCAAATCTTAAACTTGGATCCTAGCTTCCAAACGATGGTAAGCAGGGTGGCATCACTATATCTGTATTCAATAATGTTGTTTTTATGGAAACCCTGTTCCTGTCTAATGATACAACAGTGTCACTAAATTTAATTGTTCTGACATAATTATATGCTGGATGTTTAGGCACAAATTCCCTGTTTAATTTAGAAAGATCTATTTTTTGACTGAATCTCCTGGCCTCAGAAACAAACACATAAAATTAGAACGAAAAGGCAGATACAGTGTTATGTATCTGATCCAGGAAACTAAGGAAGTTATGTCCAACAGCCCATAGACCAGCGGTTCTCAACCTGTGGGTCGCAACCCCTTTGGGGGTCGAATGACGATTTGCCAGGGGTTGCCTAAGACCATCGGAAATATGGGAAGTATACTTGCGAGTCGAAGAATTGCACTCCAATGGTTGACTCCACAAGCCAGCTGCAGGCTCTTCAAATCACTAGCCGAATTCGGCTTCAGGCACGATGAATTAAGAAAGAGAGAAATCTTTGCTCTGATGTCTCCCTCTCAAGCCAGCTACAATCACTCCCAATTGCTAGCCTAATCTGGCTTCAGGCGCGATAAACTTAATAGGGGAGGAGTCTCCGCTTTAATGCCTCCGTCCTCAAGGCAATCACAAGCAGTTCAGATCGCTAGCCAATACGGCTTCAGGCGCGATAAATTCAAAATGAAAATAATTTTACGGTTGGGGTCGTCACATTGTGGGGAATTGTATTAAAGGGGTCGCAGCACTATAAAGGTTGAGAAACACTGCCATAGACCATAGGCCAACAGCCCAAAAGAAGTATATAGAAAAGGAAAAATAGAGGTAAATAAAGGTAAATAGACCCAGCTGGCACTGAAAAGGATCTTAATTGGCTATTGCTATGTTATCTTTCTTCCTGCAATTGCTGCAGGATTAAATATCTCAAGACATACTATTTTAGTACTATGGTTGCTCCAATTGTGCACTAGCCCTGCTCTTAAAAACCAATACTTATAAGTTGCATCAGTTGGTTCCTTTATATGCTTTGAAATTATCCTACGATATCTTTTCTTTTATGTACACTGAGAGCATATGCACCAAGACAAATTCCTTGTGTGTCCAATCACACTTGGCCAAAAAAATTCTATTCTATTCTATTCTATTCTATTCTATTCTATTCTATTCTATTCTATTCTATTCTATTCTATATTCTACAGATGACAGATCAGTTATCCGTCCCAACAACCACCAGTCCATGGTTTTTCCTTATGTCCAATGCTATGCCAGGAATTTTAAAACATAAATTATTAAATAAGTCATTGTGGATTATTTTGTTCATAACACTAAATCATAATAGTGTGTATATAAAACAAAGAAAGCACATTATGGTTTAGTATAACCACATTCTGATTGTAAAAATAATTGTGAAATCTATGAGAAATCTTGCTGAATCACAGACCATATTTTCTTTGTCAAGCAGATTCGATTTCTCTTTGATGTGATTGTATTAGAACCCTTGCACGTCTTCCCCATTATGTTTCATTCATGACCTAATCAGGTTATCTTAAGAAAAGATCAGAGAATAATCAGAGCTTTTAGAATAAGAATAAACACTACAACACTTCTTCATGAGGTACTGGATACCATTACAATGAACAAATACATTGAAATGGTTTGTTTGTTATTAATGCATCATTGCTTCTAATGTATAAATATTTCAACATCCTTTGGTGTTTACAGTGCTGAAAAGAAACTCCATGATAAAATAAGTAGGTTTTTTTTAAAAAAAATGAAGTAAGTACAAAATGTGATAAATATTTAGTGTGGGCAAGAAAGCCTTGTCATTAATACCACTCGAGGTAAAAGCTTTTGTTTGAAAAAGCTTCGCTACTTCGGACGGCTGAGCTCCTTGGCCAATTAGTATTCTATTTTTGTAAAGAGATATTACCAACTATGTGGTAAGTTATAATGCCTGCTATGAATCATAGCTGAAATTAAAAACTATACTTCTTGATAACAAATTCCATAAATGTCATCTCATTTCTGGGTCTTTTCTTGGTTACTTCAACAGGAATCCCTAAAAATTCTGATGAAGGTGGGGGGAGGCAAAATAAGTTCATTTCACCAGGCAAGAACTTATTCAGCTACCCACCAACAAATTAAAAAAATGTAAAGTCATTTTTGCAACCTGAAGCTTGAAAAGGACACAGTTGAACTTCCCTGGTCCAATTGCCTAAAACTTAAGTATTTTTAAAGTGGAGTGGAGGAGATTTCTTCCACCATACATACACAATAACATCTCACATGAGAGAGCCACATGAAGCTTCCCACTCAATAAGGATCAAAGTTGTCACAAACTGAGTCTGGGGTTGTTGTTTTTTGTTGGTTTTTTTTTTTTTTTGTGGAGCCCTTCTATAGATATTATCTTATGATCAGGGAGAATTGGGTCTCACACATTCCATTTGAAGAGATTCTACAAACTTGGTAAATAATGTATGTGAAGCTAATGCTTGAACTTCAGTTCTCTAGTTTGTTTTTGTCAAAAATAACTTTGAGTGGAAAAGGATGCATGAATGAAGTAGGAAAAACATTATAAACTGTACCCTTGCTGTCAAAAAAGACTTCAGAGTCAGCTGCCATCTTGACATGAGGTTGCAATTCTTGTCACTGTACCATTAAGGGAGAGGGGACATGGTTAACAAGCTGGCCCCTCAAATCATGATCATCAAAAAAAAGAAAGATTAAATGTTCGTTTCCTTAAACACATTAAGTGGGTGTTGGATAGTGTTTTTAGGGATATTCAAATCACTCCTGTTTAAAGAACCACTCAGCTTGCTCCAAACATATCTTTTTCTGATTCTGGAGATTGGGGTCTTGATATTTCATACAGCTCCTGTGGTGTCTGAGAGCTTCTTCGAGAGGCTAATATCCTTAATATCTCAGAAAGCTGTTTTTCTATATTGGTCATTTTTGTATTTAAAGCTTTGATGTCCTCCTTCAATTCATGTTTCACTTCCAGCATAGTTGCCTGGAGAGTTTGTTCAGGGATAGGGTAAAAAGTGTGTTTGACTTCTGCAAGGATGGGACTTCGATCCTGAGGACTTCGTGTTTCCCCCACATTGTCCAAGCGCAGGTCACTTTTTGTGATGCCGCTGTCACAAGAGTCTGTCTTCTTCAATGTAGCTTCACCTGTTGCTTTTGTTCTTTCTGGCAATGTTTCCATGGATTCAGCTTTGGAAACTTTGTTCCAGTCCTCTCCCTTGGCACAAGCATCTTTGAATTTTGCCCAGCCTTTACGCTTTGGATAATCTCCTGTTGCTTTCCCACCAACATAGTCTGAAACTGGAGCTTGTAGTTTGGCCTGATCAGATACACCTGATGTTGAGGCAGACTGATAGGCAACTGGGGTTGCAGGGCTTTCCCTTACAGTGACAATGCTAGCTTTGACAACTGTGTGGGAAGAGTGGTCTCCTAAAATGTTGCCCTTTTCAACATCAAGGTCTTCTCTGCCTCCTCTTTCTGCAGCTAGTCGGGCTTCCTTCTGCTGCCGAAATCTTTGGAAAAGCCGACGGACCGGATGGTCAGGTGGCAAGACCAAAGGGGCTTCATTCTTCCTTTTCATTCTCTCTTCTTCTTCTCGTTTTACATCACTGATCTTCCGGAATACAATCTGTAGAGGGAGAAAAAAAACATGACAAAATAGGATATCCATTCCTGCATTTTGACCTATACATACGACTGCTGTATCACAGATTATTTATATTGAGTTCAAAATATGTTTTCCTATTACTTAAAAATGCACAAGTTTCCACATGTGGATTACATCCAACACAATAAAGGTAAAGGTAAACGACTAGCACATATGTTCCCGACCCTAGGGGGCGGTGCTCATTTCCGTTTCAAAGCTGAAGAGCCAGCACCATCTGAAGACATCTCCATGGTCATGTGGCTGGCATGACTAAATGCCAAAGGCACACGGAACGCTGTTACCTTCCCACCAAAGGTGGTCCCTATTTTTTCTATTTGCATTTTTACATGCTTTTGAACTGCTAGGTTGGCAGAAGCTGGGACAAGTAATGGGAGCTTACCCTTTATGCAGCACTAGGGATTTGAACTGCTGAACTGCCAACCTTTTGATTGACAAGCTCAGCATCTTAGCCACTAAGTCACTGCATCCCTCTCCAAGACACTAGGACAATATATATACAGGATATATATTTTTAGAAACATTGCTGTGGCCACTGGAATACCTGAATTGCATCAATGCTAGCATTAGATGAACAAATAAAAATTCATAGCTCAAATAGTTATAGAAAATATATTTATCACTATATTCCCAAGAACAGATTATGAGGATCTTAGTTTGCCTCAGAAAATAACTGAACATACGAAAGTTTACTGCTATAGACAATCATTTAGTGTTAATCCTTATTGCTTGAATATTTTGATGACCCATGAGACCTTATTTCACAATAAATTGGTCAAAAATGGAAGGGTCTTCGATTGCTGCTATATTTGTTATGTAATATATTCCTTCAGAATGTCATAGAGCTGAAACAATCAGTGGTCTTTAAATTAAATTAAATAAATAAACGCATAATCACTTCTTAGAAAACCCATCCAGGGTTTTCATAATACATTGCAATTCACTAGAATTCTTTACTCTTTTTGTTCTTACCCATTTCAAAATGTATGATAAAATTCCTATTTTCATTATGTGGACCTAGTTCTGAGGCTTTAAAAAATATTCCTTGCCCAAGGCAATACTGTTCCATCCATTAATGTGGGTACTTGACTACTTGTCACAAAGTAATATTTTGAGAGAAGATTCTTTGCCTTTGTAATGAGAAGCTAATTGGTACTTCTGAGAAGATGAGACAAAATATTTTTAGCTTAGAGACTTCATTAATTAAAACATTACCTAATAGTACTACTGTTGTGTCACCACTTCATCCAGAACACATACTCAAAGAAAAATATGTTTCTGTTTCATAAATAATGGATTCATCCTGGAACTTTTTATCAGAAAGCATACATAATGGAAGTAACTTAGATAAAAAGAGGTAACTAGTTTAGATTTTAAAAAGATAAGTCTTCTTCAAAAGGAAACTGGCTTAGCAACCAACAGACAGTTTTATTAATGGACAAGTTTCATGGAATATGAAATCCTCAGATGGTCAACTTGTGTTTATGCACAAGTAGATACAGATAGCTTGGTAATCATATGATGATGGAATTTTAAAAATTTCCTCTGCAAGAAGTTTAAAATAAGCAAGTTTAAAATAAATTAAGCAAAGATATATTACAATAACAACTGGTTGTCTGAACATTGTTGAGTGAAATGCCTTTATTCAATGCTTGTGGGATATGAAACTTTCCTCTTGATTCCAATCCAAACTGATAGAATCAAACTTTTTGAGAAATTGGTCTGCCTCCCTCTCTTCAAATTCAGGATAATGAAGCAATTTTTTTAAAAAAAGTAGAACCAATGTGATGGAATTGTTAAGTTTTAGGACCAAATCATCAGTCAACCATCAGATACTGAGTATCTTCCTGGCCACTCTGAAGTTCCCTGAAAAGTGGAAGAAAACTGAAAGGGAAAAAGAAAAGGGTAAAAATGCTGGAATGAAACTTTTTTCTATGGAAATGCATTAATGGAATTTAGAGTCATGTGACACTGTGATTATTTATAGCTTTCTTGTACTGAGGGTTGCTAAAATGCCACATGACATCAGGCTAAACAAAAACAAAAGAACAAGCCCCCCAAAAATCCTGCCTAGATGAAGGTCTTGGAAGTAAAAGGGCTTAGATAGTCATCAAAGGCATATAACAGAAAATGATGAAAAGGGGGGAAATGATCATATAATTTAGATCCTAGTGGACCAATTAGATAAAATGGCATATAGAAATAAAGGCAGGAGTGGATTGCAAAAAAACAACAACAACATTTGGAACAAATAGTCAATAACTTATTTGCAGGGGTTTGTGGTTGAGACAAACCCACAACCTTGCCTTATACACTGTAAGCCGCCCTGAGTCTTCGGAGAAGGGCGGGGTATAAATGTAAACAAACAAACAAAAAAACAAACAACCCCCTAGGTATAATCATATAGACAGGGACTGTTATTTTTCCTATCTTTCTCCTACATACACTGAATCCTAGAACTCCTGAGGGTGAATGAACAAATGCAGCTCTCTTATTTTCTATAAATGCTCTGGTGGTTAATATCAGACCTGGGAGCCGAGCTTGTTAACAACAGCCTTATACAATTTTCAGAGGCCAGCCTGACAGCTTTTAGATTTATAGAGGGTTTCCAAGTCCAGAGTCCAGAGACCACGGTCTTACAATGGCACATTTATTATGATATTGTTGCATTCATTAAAATTGTTTTGTGTGCTCATGCACCCTCAAAAGCATACATGCACGGAAGTTCAACGGTGAAATACCATTAAATCATTTACGTTGCAGATTAAAACTATTTTAAATGGCAGATTCTAGACTGAAATTGTGGCATGCTTTAAAATCTCAAAATTAAAATGGGTTGAGCAGAAAAATATGAAGATTCGTAAGTTCAGTTGTAGCCTCCATGAGCCATCCGCCCCTCTACCCTCCCCCGCCCCCAACATCCTCAGGGGGATATCATTTAGCTTGCAGCTACTCTCTGACACTTTCACTTGGCACAAGCATCACATTGTAGCAAAGACTGAAGCTATTATGTGGTTGGAAATAGCTACACAGCATGCATTATTTATACCTTTCACTTTAAATGTACTAATGCATTGCCTCTAACCCCTCAGACTCCTCAAACATTTGGCATATAATGGACCGTGGGTGAGGCAGCTTGAAAAGGAGCTATTGAACACCTGGTCCCCTAGGATGAAAACATTCGGGGGTGTGCCTAAGTGTGATTACCTGATGCACTTAAGACCAGTCTAGCTGAAAAGTACATTCATCTAATCTAATTTCACAAATCTTTACTGAATCAACTCAGCAACCATGTTTTATTTGTTTCCCATTTTAGCCATATTCAGGTATTTCCAAACCAAGCACACGTCACAACTGACGAACTGTGACGAATAGCCTCCCTAATATCCCTGACTATGGTTTACCCTCAAATTCTGTCATACCTTCTCTACCTGTCACGACTTTGAAGGTACTGTCTGTCCTCACTTTTTAATCTGGTTCCATTGTAGCCACAGCTATCTCTTCCAAGCAAGGAACTCATGCACCCCACCCATGCAATTCATACTTGCACCAGCTTCCAACCACCCTTGCCCCTCACAGCCACACCCAACAACCTCCCAGATTTGCTTCAAGAGGTTGAGCAGTCCGTATGGTTCTGGAGGTTTTAGAAGTTCCACCAAATATAACCACCATTCCTCATTCACCCTGGTGTCATCCAATTTCAGTGAGTTAAAAATCCAGATGGTTGGCAGATTGACAACACCAGGTCCAAATCCAACACAACAGTGCCAACCAAGGCCGAAGTATGGAAAGCAACAAGCCACAGCAGCTGTAGTTGTCTAGTCAAAGTGAGCAAACTCTGATCTGATATTGCCTCTGTTCCTTTTACCTCCCTCCTTTGCCACTCAATATACCACCTTTATTTTCTTGTTTGGCAAGAAGTATCTCAGGTGTTAAGAAAGAACACTCTACGCCAGCCCAGGATAACAAGGGGGGGGGAGTTCACACCAGATCACAAGCCTCACTGCATCCAGGTATAAAGGAAAACATGATATGCTGAGCTGCAGATTTCTTTACATTACATCAGTCTCGTGTTGACTTGCATAACTGCTGCTTGATCCCACATCTCTGCTTGGTCTCCACCACAGCGCACTAAAAATGGGGTTGCAACCAAAGCCACAAGGATTGCAGGTCTTCCAGGTGATTGGTAAATGCCATTCTGGCAATTCCCAAATCTCCCATTCACTACATAACCAGCCAAGCAATTCTGAATCCCACATAGCTGGCATAAACTTCTAGACACTATTTTTCTATGCTTAATATCCATGAGTAAATCATCAGAGTTACTGAAATAAATAGAAGCATTTAATAAAGCTTATGGATGGAGCATGTGAAAGACTAAACAAGACCAGCCATGGTTTTAATTAATGGTAATGATATCTTGAATTTTGAGAGGACTCTATGGAGATAATATAAATTAAAACATAACGAGCAAATCTTGATATTCAAATTAATTCCTACTCCCAAAGAGTAAAATGATACCCTTTATGCAGGTACTTCTTATACTGGTAGCTCGTTTTTAACAGGTTGCCTTCCTCATTTTTTTTAAATCAGAGGTCTCCAACCTTAGTAATTTTAAGGCTTGTGGACTTGAACTCCCAGAGTTCCTCAGCCAGCTTTGCTGAGAGGAACTCTGGGAGTTGAAGTCCACAAACCTTAAAGTTACTAAGGTTGGAGACCCCTGTTTTAAATGGTAAATTTTAAATACAGAGGGGAAAAAAGATCAGAAATGGACAATATATTTCAGAAATATCCCTTTTACGCAGAGACTTGATAGTAGTTCTCCAGTAGCTTGAAGGACTTTCACAAGGAAAAGATATGGGTTTAGAAGCTGAAAATAAAACAAGAATCAGAGGAAGATCCCAAGTTGAAAGGAGGATAAATTTTCTGACTATTAAGAAGTAGAACAGTCTGCTCCTGGAGTTGTGAGTGCTCCATCATTGGTTTTCTGTGCTTGCACACCTGTTCATTTGGAATGGGATGAGAATTACTACTTTGGGTGGGGATTGAACTAGAAAATGTCTAAGGTCTCTTTTGAATCTATCATTCTATGAATATAAATATTTAAAATACATTCTGTGTGAGGGGCAGGGACCCACAAGCATTTGGGTCTAACATGAGAAAAGGGCTGCTTCCAATCTGGCATGGGCACATTCTCTATGCCAGTGTTTCTCAAAATTATCAATTTTAAGATTTGTTGACTTGAACTCCCAGATTTCCCCATTTTAAAGTTGTTATAAGCATTCTTCATGTGTCCTCCTATATTTTTAATATTTTATTTGTATGAATAGCAGTTTTAACCAGATTGTATTAATAAGGTGAGCAAACATATTAGGATTGAAGGTTCTAAAATTCTCTCATCAGGATTCCTTACCAATTTTCCTTTCTTTAAGGACCTTGTACTTTGCTATATACCACAGCAGAAAATGGTTTATGTAACTTACAAAAGAAAAGTCTCTTTCTCTAAGACAGAAATATATTGTAAAGGAACAAGTCCATGGAATATAATGTTTCTTGCCACCCCCATGTATTCCCTTTATTGTAGCCAATGACACAAATCAAATGAACATTGGATATAGAACAAACAACAAGAAATAAAGGGCACTGGGAGGAAGGTTTTGCATTTAAATGAAAAGGAAGCATTAAAACAGAGAGAAAAAGAGAAGCCACGGTAGAGCTAATACAAATAATAAGCTTTGTAAAGTTTTCACCCTGCCTAGTGCACCTGTAGCAAGCAAAGATTTCATCTAAATGGTGACATGAGCAAGATCAACAACATTTGTATGTAAGTTTGATATTGCAATGGCTATATGAAAGAGATAGAATTCAGTTGTAATATCACACTGTACATTCTGTCATTTGGCTCTGCCCACCATTCTCTAACCTCCTCCAGATGTCTATGACTGCTCCCCTTTGCAGTAAAATGTACCAGGAGACGATGAGTTCTAGTTCTGCCTTACACATGAAAGCTGGCTGGATGGTTGTAAGTCATTCACTCTCTGCCCAACCCCCATCAGAGCTTGTTGTTGTGGGGAAAATAGAAGGAAGGGATATTAGATATGCCTGCCACCTTGAGTTATTTATTAAAAAAATAATAAAGGCAGAATTTAAAAAATCTAAAAGAAAACAAAAACCATTCTAACAAACTTTTCCATCGTTGCTTACAAATCTAATGATCAGTGAAGGTGGGTATAAGCCAGGAGAGAATTTTATTTGATATTTCCCATAAGAATATATATACTTTATCATACATTTATTTGGAGGCTTTTAAAAATTTCTGATGGGAATTTGGAAGCATTTTAAAAATAGCAGATGAGAGTGAAAAGAATAAAAGAAAGACTATGAAACGAGGCTGTAATGATGAAGTTATTCACTAGTGCAGGGGTCTGCAAACTTGGCTCTTTTAAGACTTGTGGACTTCAACTCCTAGAGTTCCTCAGCCAGCAAAGCTAGGAGTTGAAGTCCACAAGTCTTAAAAGAGCCAAGTTTGGAGACCCCTGCACTAGCCCAATAGAAGACTAAATGATAAGAAAAGCAAATGGAGATACTCCAAATTGGAACCAGTCAGAAGATAATACAACATGGAAGGAAGCAGAATCCAGATTAGAAAAGAAAATTCCTCTTTCTCAGGACACTGGCCATCTCAATGTGTGACATCAGAAGAGATTTCAGGAGGATGCTAGTTCTGTTCACATTTAGTTGTAACTTGGGGTAGTATTTTTACATCTTAAATTTATACAAAATTCATATTCTGGGAATCTTATTCACTTAAAATATTGTATTCATCTATTTTTTTTCTCACAAGACTGTCCTGATTATAGAAAGAATGATGTCAAAATTCCATCCCTAATCAATCTGGCATCTGCTGCTTGCACTTATTTTAGGAGCAGATCTTATTTTAGGAGCAGATACCGAGCCAAAGATGCATTTAATGTTGCTTCATTTTTTTTAAAAAAAGGGCATGAATCATTAACATAATTTTGTTCAGTGATACATCAAACAATGAAACAACAAAGAGGGCAGAAATTAAGCAAGAAAATAAAAAGATTGTATATATAGTTTTTTCATACAGGTTGCCGGGATTTTCACCTCACTGGGTCTACATACCAACAACAACTAGGATGCAGTAGATTATTCCGTAATTGTAGTTTACAACAAAAGGGGCATTTATTGCTTGATTTGCACAATCTTAATTGAGTCTCAAAATAATTTTTCACTCAGACTGATAAATCAGATTTCTGAAATGAATTCAGTTAAGGGATACATCACTGATAAATTGTTGAAGCTTTTCCCCCCCCATGATAGAATAGTGCTCAACTTTGAGAGGGCCTCTGTGGCTCAGACTGGTAAGACAGTCTGTTATTAACAGCAGCTGCCTGCAATTACTGCAGGTTCAAGCCCCACCAGGCCCAAGGTTGACCCAGCCTTCCATCCTTTATAAGGTTGGTAAAATGAGGACCCAGATTGTTGGGGGCAATATGATGACTTTGTATATAATATACAAATGGATGAAGACTATTGCTTGACATAGTGTAAGCCGCCCTGAGTCTTAGGAGAAGGGCGGGATATAAATGCAAATAAAAAAAAAACTTTATCAAAAAAAAGTCACATCACATAATTTTATTGTTCACACACACAAAATAGAAATAACTTCATATTATATCAAACATATGGTTTCACAGTGGCTCAGTGGTCAAGACTCTGGGCTTGTTGGCTGGAAAGCTGGCAGACCAGGTTCGAGACCTGAGTGCCACAAGATCGGGTGAGTTCCAGACTCGCTCCAGCTCCTGGCAACCTAGCAGTTCAAAACCATGCAAATACAAGTAGATAAATAAGTACCACTTCAGTAGGAATGTAACAGCACTCCATCATGCTGGCCACATGACCATAGAAATATCTTCAGACAGTGCTAGCTCAATGGCCTTGAAATGATGAGAACTACAACAACTAGTGAAGTAAAATTTTCAAGGACTCCTTTACTTTTTTTTATATCAGACATATCAATTTTAAAATTTTCTTTATATCTTTCTACTTATAGGTATGTTGTATTATTGATGAAGTATGAATTTTCTTTAAAATAATAGATCCATGTTATTTCTTCTTTTCAGATATTTCTATGGAGATTCTCAATCATCCAGGTCTCAAAAGTGCTTTTCAAAAGGCAGTTGGATTTTCTTTGTTTTTTTCTTTGAAAATATTTCACTTCTCATCCAAGAATTTTCTTCCATTCTGACTAAATGATGGGGAACATAAGGATTTATATTCTTTGTATTCATCTAAAGCAGTGTCTTCTGACTGTATAGATAAACTCCCAAGGGGCCTGAATGACTCCCAGAGAACTAATGACTGACTTTCAGACTGCAAAGAATATAAATCCTTATATTTCTCACTATTCAGAACTGAAAACGCTTCTTGGATGAAAAGTGAAATGTTTTCAAAGAAAAAGCAAAGAAAGTCCAGTTGTCTTTTGAAAAGCACCTTTGGGACTCTCTTCAAAAGCTAATGTGAGAACTTGAGGGCAACAAAGAATACATGTGTTCTATGAAAGAGAGGAATGATAACCACAGAATCCAAAAAAAATTCAGTTGTATTTAAAACTGAATTTTCTTATTTTCTTATTTGTCTAATGTAATTCATTATCCAAGGAACTAAAAATGGTGTACTGGAAAATATATCTGTGGGCATAATTGTCCAATATGTTATAATTATATAATTTTGGAAATGACATAAAGTATATAACTTGTATCATTTGCAGGGTGCCATGAGTCTTCACTTTGAAGACTCTGCCCAAAACTTGCCACTCTTTTTAACAAACTGGACACGGACAGCCACCACCACAAACTGGACACGGACAGCCAAAGAGACGGAGGAGGCCTACAAACCATAGAATGCCCAGGTCTATATTACGTCATGTTTGTATTATTACATCATATTTTGAGAAGTTTGGCAGATATAAGTAAAATTAACAAGTTCTGCAAGGCCCAAAATTAATTTTGTTGCTATGGCATCTTTGTCATTTTAATGTCACATGTGAAAAGTTAATAGAATTTTATTTAAAATCTTCTTATTATTAGAATAGAATAGATTTTTTTTATTGGCCAAGGAATTCGTCTTAGTGCATATGCTCTCAGTGTACATAAAAGAAAAGATACCTTTATCAAGAATCATTAGGTACAACACTTAATGATGGTCACAGGGTCCAAATAAGCAATCAGGAAACAATATCAATATAAATCATAAGGATACAAGCAACAAAGTTACAGTCATACAGTCATAAGTGGAAGGAGATGGCTGATGGGAACGATGAGAAGATTAATAGTGCAGACTTAGTAAATAGTTTGACAGTGTTGAGGGAATTATTTGTTTACTGCTTAAAATCAGCCACCTCTACGGGGGGAAAAATCCCCTCATACTACTTATAGCATTCATTAAAAACATCAAGAAAATGACAGGTTCTAGAGTTAACTAGAAACTCCATAGCTGATCAGAGAGAATATTTTCAAAGTTTTTGGCATTTATCATTATGTAAAAATAAGAGATCACTGAGAATATGAATGAGGCAATATGCATTTCTTTTTATAACACAGAAATATTCTTTTATAATGGCCACAGTAGGATGGAAAAAGTATGTCGGATGAAAGTTTACTTAGAATTTATTATTTTGAGTTGGAATAAATGTATTCCCATATCACTGATTAATGACACTGAAGAAAGGCTTTGCATTTTGAAAGGGAAAATATTGTTAAATTCAACTCACTTGTATCATCTTTCAGACTAAAAAGTATGTTTGCTGCCAAATGCTGTACTGCATTTGGGGAAAAAAACTACATTACAAGAATGCATCTTATACAATGTTAGTGAATAAGCTGGGATCAGAAACAAGCTTATCTCAGGATGTTCATCTTAACACAGTGGAACTTATTTTTGAGAAAAGCAAGCAAGGAGATAATACAGGATTAAAAAGAGGCGTGGGAAACGGGAGGAAAGGAAAAGAATGTTAAATTTTAATTAAGTCATCATCTGACCTACATACATTCTCCTGCAATAGTATAATAAAGTTAATTTTTTAAAAAAACAAGAAAATCAATTCTGGGCATTTTTTGCAGACATTATTTTTTTTATGGCAAATCCAAACCCAAAACCAAGAATCCAAGACTGAGGCCCTGGAGTGAGTTGCCTCTATGCAACTCACTCCAGGGCCTCGCTATGTCCTGGCTTTCATTGATGTGATATCCAGCTTTACATCTCAGCCCCAAGCTGGAGAGGTGAAGCTGACAATGTTCTGATTGGTGTCTGGAGGCTTTACATTTCCAGCTGGAGCACTCCTGACAAGACTGAGGGGCTGTGGCTGTTTGGCCCTCCTTGGGGTTGAGGAAATTTCCATCTTGGATGGGCAGTACTGCCCTGTTTGAGGCTGTGCACAACTTGGGGGCCCTTCTGACTCCCAGCTGCTCTTTGAAGTGACTGGGAGGGGCTTTGCACAGATTCAACTTATGTAACAGTTATAGGAAGGGAAAACCGCATATGTTTGAGGAATAGGAGAAAAACCACAACTAAGACAATGTCATATTTTTAAAAAATTGAGTCTAAGAAAGAAATATAATTTTTGAAAGCATCGCAGATTGGATCTTCTCAACTTCTCACAAAGATAAAGGGAGGAGGGAAATGTATTCAGACTTCAATGTAATGTAATAAATTAATATAATTAAAATCATCATCATCATCATCATCATCATCATCCAGCATAATTATCTCGTTTGCTGTGTATACTGTCATTTTGTATAACAACAACAACAACAGAGTTGGAAGGGACCTTGGAGGTCTTCTAGTCCAACCCCCTGCCCAGGCAGGAAACCCTACACCATTTCAGACAAATGGCTATCCAACATTTTCTTAAAAATTTCCAGTGTTGGAGCATTCACAACTTCTGCAGGCAAGTTGTTCCACTGGTTAATTGTTCTAACTGTCAGGAAATTTCTCCTTAGTTCTAAGTTGCTTCTCTCCTTGATTAGTTTCCACCCATTGCTTCTTGTTCTACCCTCAGGTGCTTTGGAGAATAGTTTGACTCCCTCTTCTTTGTGGCAGCCCCTGAGATATTGGAACACTGCTATCATGTCTCCCTTAGTCCTTCTTTTCGTTAAACTAGGCATACTGAGTTCCTGCAACCGTTCTTCATATGTTTTAGCCTCCAGTCCCCTACATTACATATGATTATATTACATCATATGATATATGATGTAATATAATAGTCATTTATAACTTTGGTTTCTTAGCCTGGTCTACCTTGGAAGAACTGACACAAAGGGGAAAAAATTTAAATGTCATACTGGACATACAAGTATGTTCCCTTTACCATTTTTTCCTTTGTGGATCTCTTAATTTCTTCCACAATATTTTAATTTATAAGGGCTTATTTTTCTCTTTCTGGATTTATGAATATTGATACAGTAGATTTCTCAATATTCTTTTTTCTCCATACACACCTTCTTTATTTCTGTTAGATACCACTTCATACATTGCTTTTTATTCTTTGAACTTCTCAAATCTCCTTTTTTCATGGTCTCATCAATTCTACCCAGCCCTGCCCAGTCACAGCTTACTCGGTCTTTCCCTCAACCCATTAATTCTTCCTCCATGTATTTGCTTCATGTCTCATTCTCTTTATATGGCAAACCACTTTAGAGTACCGGTACTTCTTTCATATTGTTAATTCACATTTGTATTCAATCCACATTAACTGAGTACTTATATAAGAAAGTAACAGCACTGGAAGAAACCTTGGAGGTCTTCTAGTCCAATCCTCTACTTAGGCAGGAAACCCTATATCATTTAAGACTCTATGTCTTCTTCTTTATGACAAACCTCAGTATCTGACTGTATTCTGCATGACTGCATGATTGTATTCTGTATTGAATCTGACTTCATTCGACCTGTTTCAAGTTTATCCTAACATCTCCAACTCAACATTGCATAACATACTGGGCAGAAACTTGCTCTGTTACTCACTTGCTCTCTCATCATTATGATTATCATCATCATCACCATCATTCTAGCCATTGTCTATCCACTGCAGGGTGAAGATTCTTCTGCATGTTTCCAACCAATACGGTCCTAAGCTTTCTTTTGCCAGTTGACATACTTGCTGATGTCATTGCTCCATCTTGTTTTACATCTCTTTTGTGGACATTTTTAATCAAGTGGAATCTATTCTATGACTGCCTTAGTCCACCTGCCATCACTTCTTCTTGCTAGGTGACCAGCCCATTTCCATTTCAATTCTTTTACTTTTTTTATGGCATCGTATATTTTTGTTTGTTCTCTAATCTATGCGCAGGTCTTTTTATCTTGTCTTATGATGCTGAGCATGTATACTTCCGTGGCTCTTTGAAACACTCATACTTTTTGTATAGATTGTGAGGTTAGTGTCCATGTTTCTCTGGCATATGTTAGAACAGGTAGCACACACTGATTAAAAACTTTTCTCTTCAGGCATAGGGGGATGTTGTTCTTGAAAAGTATGCTTAATTGCTCTTTCAGCAAACATTTAGTCCTTGCAACAGAAGGAATTCCTTCCATTACATCTTATTAATTGCCCTTCTACGAACATTTGCATGTCTTAAAATGTCTCCATCCATCTCCCCAGCTTCAATACATATATACTAACACATACAAATACATCTACTTGCTTTTTCTGCATTTATGTATAACATGGATCGCTCTTTTTTTTTTTTGCTGTCGAATATAAGTACTTTGGTCTTGGAAACATCAGTTTTCAGTTCAAAAGTCCTTGTTGCATCATGCAGGTTATTTAACATCTACTGCAAATTATTCAGGCTCTCAGCTAACCACAGGCTGATAGCAATTTACTTTCTAATAGTCTTGCTCTTTTCTTAAACGAACGATGGTCTTTCTGGTTGAAACAGACTCTAATGATGGCTAACAACAAAGCAATACTAAAACTAACCATTAAAACTCACCAGACAAATTTAGACAACAGTCATTAAACAGGAGAGGACAAAACCAAAAAAAATTTAAAAAACCAAAGAATAGACAGAATTAGCTAGAAGAAAACAAATTCAGAGAGCAACAAAAAGTCCTGAAAAAGTCTTACCTCAGTCTGCTATAAAATTGCTAGCAGATAGGGAAATAGAGCCAAACTACATTCTATAAAACTAGAGCTGCCATAGTTTAAAGGAATTCTTAGTTGGCAGCTTTGGAAAGAATACCTTTTTCAGCAGAATGTGCTCAGTTTTATGGTGAATATCAAAAAGCTAACACCTACTTCCATTCAAAATAATGTGTCAATGCCATAACTGGATGAAAGAGAATAACTTTTTTTTCTCCCACATAAAGAAACTTCCTTTCCAAAAACTTTTTGTTAATGGATGTAATTTTAGAAATACTTTTGTTTACTTTACTTCATAAAATGAAACACCAGGGTGATAAAAGAATGTGAATGAATAGAGCAGATGTACACTTCTAACACCTCGTTACATCCAAGAGTTGAAAACATTTAATTAATCTTCATAGCATTCCCTGCATATTCTGTTGACAAAATATAAAATATAAAAGGACAAAAACGGATTTTTGCGGAAAAAAGTCAATTTCATAGAGGAAACAGTGGCAGAAAAGAAATAGTACTTAATTTATAAGAGCAGGACCAGCCAGCATTAAACCCTTTGTGTGTTAGTTTTCTTAAAACAGGATTATGGGTTTCTGGATTTTTTTAACTTGAAGAGCTGCAGGAATTGATGGATACTTTTAACAACTCTCAACATCAAACAAACCCCTTGATTTTATAAGCAGGTACATACAGTATGCCAAAAGAACACAGCAATTTTTACCAATCTGATGCTATAATACACAGAGGATACAGTAAAGACTTAGTATCAATAAAGGACACTATTTGTAGCTCAGGGTTGAAATAAGGATCCTTGGTGCTCTCTGAACTTGGTTGTTTTCTTGCAGATGTTTCATTGCTTACCTAGGTAACACCATCACCATCAGTGTTAGTCTAGGAGTTCTTCAAGAAAACAACCATGCTCAGAGAGACTTCTGAAGACTTAGCATCTTGTGGAAGTGGTATTTAACTACTAGAACCTGACACCAGCATGTGAAACTTAGATCTTGAAGATTGTTAACTACAATTTCCAAATTCAAATGAAATGGAAAACTATGGCTATTGTTAATAGAAGACATCCTTGTTCTTTTATTGGCTCACAGGAGAAAAGATGCAAAATGTCTGTGTTCGCTCAGAAGAGCCATCCTATATGTTTCCCCACATGGATCACAAATATAAAGAATTTCTAATGAAAACTGTATGATGTAAGACAATATGAAAATGTTGCTCTTTGAACTTTGAGATATTCATGTGAGTTAATTAACTAATGGAATAACTTGCCTTCGGAAGTTGTGGGTGCTTCATCACTGAAGGCTTTCAAAAAGAGACTGGACAACCATTTGTCTGAAATGATATAGGGCTGTGATGCCGAACCTATGGCACATGTGCTGGAAGTGACACACAGAGCCATTTCTCCGGGCATGTGGAGCCGTCGCCCATTGCTCTTCCGGGTTCCAGCTCGCCAGCCAGCTGGTTTTTACACACATGGGCACACTGGAAACAGAAAGAGCAGCCACCCATTACGCATGCATGCTCCAGGAAGCAGATCTATCTGTTTTCAGTGTGCGCATGCAAGTCGGCCACTTGGTCTTCTGATTTCTGGTGCGCATGTACACACGAAGACCAGCAGTGGCAAGAGCAATGGGCCCGCGTGCCAAAAGATGTGGAGCGGGGAGCCCAGAGCTGTTGGCCAGGACAGGAGGGCCAGGGTTTCCCTCCCTCCCCACCTGAGCGGGATTCTTGCATGGCCCCTGGCGGTCTAGAGCACCTGGCCAGCTTGGGCGCCGCAGAAGAGCTGGCCAGCCCCATACAACCTCCCCTGCCACTTCTGCAAAGGAAGCGCAACCGCTTCCCGGTCAGTGCACTGTCTCCAGTGTTTCCCCTGCACAGCCCTGCCGCCCCAGAAGAGCAGCAACAATGGCAGTTGCAGGGGGAAAGGCAACAGCGTCAGGCTGGCTTGGGCACATGGGGCAGCAGGGCAGCATTTGCTGGCTGGGCAGCTGGCTGCCCTACCTGCTACTCCTTCCCCTAGCCATGTTTAACTTTGATGAGTTTGAGCGGCAGCTAAATGAAAAACAACAGAGTAAGCAAGTATGGTTGGGGGCAAGCAAGTCAGCTGGGTTCAAAGCCAGAAGAAGAAAAAGAAGTACATGATGGCAGTGGCTCTCCCCCTCCCCTTCCCTCTCCTTGCATGGCATGACAACGCAGTTCTCAGCACAAGGCAGCCAGTTGCTCAAGTGTCCCAGCCCACCAGGCGAGGGAAAAGCAGCAATCTTGGCTTAAAAGGAAAAAACTCAGAATCTGAGGCCTTTGCCACCCTGCCTGGGCTCCTCCCTGCTGGGAGCCTTTATGTTCTGTCCCCCTCAAACACCCTCCAAAAGACACATGAGCTGACTGTATTTGCCAGCAATTTATTCTTGCTACAGATATCAGCTCTGGCAACGAACCTGCGATTGCCTGCCAAGTCCTCCTTATCTCTTCAGTGCTACTGCGGTCTGTTGCTGGAGCAACCCAGAGTTCAGAAGTAAACAGAAGTCCGAAAAGCCAATTCCTGAGTCTCACAATAAAGCAGCCAAAGTTTCCAAAAGTCAGTTTTTTGTCCATCACGGAGCCCAAAGGCAGCTCCACCCACTTTTATACCCTGTGGGGTGTGGCTCCGTGACTCAGCACTCCCTGGGCCGGCCCCTTCCTTCCTTTTGCTGTGCACGCTTCACTCGGCGTCGCTGCCTTGCATCTAGCCATGATTGATCCTCCTCAGCTGGCTCTTGGGGCGTTGCCAGGTCAGGGGAAAGAGGCCATGTCAGCTCCTCCTCCTCCACCTGGCCTGCCTCTGGAATCTGGAGCGGAGCTAGAGGGGAAGGTTCTGCAGAAAGAAGCCCTGTCGGCTCTTCCCCCTCACTCTCCGAGTCACTCTCTGCCAGGAAGCCCGGCTTGGGGCCTGCAGACACAACACTTTGCAGCTTCGTGACTGCCCTGCCGGTCCACCACCCACAGGCTTCCCCAGCCACTTGCCAGCTGGAATTTCTGTGGGTCACAGCCGGGCAGGGCTTGCTGCTGCTTTTGTCTTGCCTGGTGGGTCCAGAGCACTTGACCAACCCAGCTGCCTCATGATGAGAACCGCGCCACCCCGCCATGCTCGCCTGGCTGACTGCAAGTCTTTAGGCGAGCTCAGCATGCATTGCTGGGATGGAAGGCAACCATGTAGCGGCCTGTTCCCTGGTGAGACAAAGCAGTGGCTCGCAGCCCTACCATCTTGGCCTCCGAACATGTGGCCTCCACCACCCTACCTGGGCTCCTCCCCACTGGGAGCTTCCAGCCAAGCAGGTGCTGCTGGCAGGGCTTTGGCGGACCAGCAGCTGGTGAGAGGGGGTGCTGGGTTGCCTGCACAGGCGACCCCATGGCCCATGGCCGCTCAGCGAGGCTGAGAAATCTTCTTGGCACGCTCTGCCAGCTGCGTGTGTCCCCTGGACTGTGGCCATCACCGCCTCCCCCTGCAGTGGCCAGAGAGCCCAACTGGCGGGGGTCGGATGGGGGTCCTGCACTGTTTGAGGTTGGGCGCTGCTGGCTGAACCAACGCCAAGAGCAGATGGAGCTGGTGTGGCTTTCGCCAAAGCCCCAAAGATCAAAGCAGCAGGCATGGCGGGGGTGCTGCTCCACCTGTAGATGGGCCTGTCGCCCAACTTCCAGCATGCCTGCCACTGCTCCATTGACTGAGCCAACACCAAAGAGAAGGTGTGGCTGGTGGGCTTTGGTGGACCAAAGCCACAAAGACCAAAGCAGCAGGCATGGTGGCTCCCAGCATGGAGGAGCCCAGACAGGGCAGCAGAGGTTGCACATTTGGAGGCCAAGGTGGCAGGGCTGATAGCCACTACTTTGTCTCAACAGGGAACAGGCTGGTACCCAGTTGCCCTCTGTCCCAGTGACACGTGCCAGGCTTGCCAAAAGACTTGCAGTCAGCCGGGCGAGTGTGGTGGGGCAACGTGGTTCTCGGCACGAGGCAGCCAGGTTGCTCAAGTGCCCCAGACCCCCCCAGGCAAGAGAAAAGCAAGAGAAAACCTTCCTGGCTGTTACCCTCAGAAAGCCTGGCTGGCAAGGCAGCAGGGGAGTCACAAAGCGGCAAGGCAGCTGAGGGACAGAGATTCAGCCATGGCCATCAGAGGCCACTGGTCTGTGGCTGCCTGGCTCCCTTTGTAGTCCACATATGTATTGACAATAACAGATGAATAAAATTTCCAAAGTGAAACAATCTCAGCTTAAAGGGGAAAAAAATTGTATCTCAGCTGAGAGTTAAAAAAAATGCTGCCCCGTGCTCTGGCCGGTCAGGTGGGAAGGGAGGGAAGCCCCAGCCCACCCATCTTTTAGCTGTCTGTTAACCGCCCTGAGTCCTTCGGGAGAAGGGCGGTATAAAAATTAAATGATGATGATGATGATGATGATGATGATGATGATGATTATCTTTGCCACCGCCATCTCCTTGCCCTGGGTGGCTGTTGCGCTGTTGCTTCTGGGCATGGAGCAGGCCGTTCGCGCCAGCAAAGATTGGTGCAGGATGCTTTCCAGGCCCAAAATGGGACACGGGGGGCCGTTGCACAGGGGGGGCTGGGATGCATGCACAGGTGGGGGTGGAGGTAGTGCGTGCATGCGCAGTCTTCTGCTTAAGCAGGGGGTTGAACTAGAAGATATCTGTGATCCCTTACAACTCTATTATTCTATTTTAGAATAAATTATTATTCTATTATCTATCTATCTAATAGATCTAATATCTATTATTCTATTTTCAATGTTCTAAATTCTTGATCTGTTGAATGAATAGATACACTCACTCCAGTGATTTAAAGCTTCTTTAAAATCTGAATTCAATAGTATCAACTGATATTAGTTTTTGATTGAATTACTAACCCAGTGTTTCAAATCAAAAGTAATAAATTAACTAAAAAAAGTTCAAAAATATAAAGAAAATATTATAGGCAAAAATAGGTAATGCACAAATATGCATTTCCAGAAATTTTGCAAGATGTGTTGCACATTCAGATGGAAAACATTTGGCTCACAACTTTCATGCTAGATAAATGCAGCGCAATAATGCCTTTTGTTCTCAATAATATTATCTACCTTCCCAGTGCCAAAGCCTATTTTAATGAAAGAGATGAGAATACTATGTAATCTCCACAAATCCTGGTTTTGCAGCTCTATGATACTGGCTACAGGATACATTCATTAAAGGAGACTGCAGCAAAGCAAATAGAGGAAACTAAATGGAGTCAGATGCTTTATCCTCCAACTCTTTTTGATATTGCACTGATCCAGAAATATATTACATTTGTTATATATAATTTCTATGAAGAATTTTTGTTATAATAGTAAAGTCTAATGTAAACTAATCTAAAGAAAGAAAAGAGAACAGAAAGGAGTAAAAAAATTGAAGAAAAAAGAAAAGAATAAAAGGAAAAGAAATATATAAAATTTTATATATAAATATATAAAATTTTATATATAAATATATAAAATTTTTATATATTTTTATATATAATTTTATATATAAATATATAAAATTTTATATATAAATATATAAATTTTTTATATAAATATATAAAATTTTATATATAAATATATAAAATTTTATATATAAATATATAAAATTTTATATATAAATATATAAAGCAAGGCTCGATTGGATGCCAAATCTGTTGTCCATGCCTGTATATTTCTTCTAGTTAGGTGACAAAATAAATGGTTGCCATCACTGCTTTGAAGATTATTGCAAGCACTATCTTATTTTTCTGTACCCAGTATTTATATTTTATATTTTGAATTTTCAGGACATTTTAACAAAATATTTGTGCTATTCCACGAATAAATAATTTATGTTGTGCTTGCATTGACAAAGTCTTTAATATGAGTCTAATAATTTTACTGAATCAGATCAAGAATCTATCTTATTTTTCTGTACCCAGTATTTATATTTTAGATTTTGAATTTTCAGGACATTTTAACAAAATATTTGTGCTATTCCACGAATAAATAATTTATGTTGTGCTTGCATTGACAAAGTCTTTAATATGAGTCTAATAATTTTACTGAATCAGATCAAGAATCTATCTTATTTTTCTGTACCCAGTATTTATATTTTAGATTTTGAATTTTCAGGACATTTTAACAAAATATTTGTGCTATTCCACGAATAAATAATTTATGTTGTGCTTGCATTGACAAAGTCTTTAATATGAGTCTAATAATTTTACTGAATCAGATCAAGAATCTATCTTATTTTTCTGTACCCAGTATTTATATTTTAGATTTTGAATTTTCAGGACATTTTAACAAAATATTTGTGCTATTCCACGAATAAATAATTTATGTTGTGCTTGCATTGACAAAGTCTTTAATATGAGTCTAATAATTTTACTGAATCAGATCAAGAATCTATCTTATTTTTCTGTACCCAGTATTTATATTTTAGATTTTGAATTTTCAGGACATTTTAACAAAATATTTGTGCTATTCCACGAATAAATAATTTATGTTGTGCTTGCATTGACAAAGTCTTTAATATGAGTCTAATAATTTTACTGAATCAGATCAAGAATCTATCTTATTTCCTTAATTTACATAATCCACTTTTATACACATCTACATCAGAGCCATCATCACTGTTTGTGGCACTCAAGTTATTTATTATTAGCAATAATATCTCGGTTACAATACGTGAATAACTGTCAACTCAATTGCTTTCATATTTTAATGCAAGATTCCATTTTTGATCCTGATAACCGCATAGCGGGCTTACTTCCTAAGCCATTGCGGGCCGGAGGTCATCGAGATTGCGGAAGCCCTGGCAGAGCCAACGCCGATACAATCGGTATCGTGGCCGACTCTGCAGACTTTGCTGAAGAACCATTTCGCACCGGCGCCGTCCAAATACGTGCAGCGGTTTGAATTCGGACGTAGACAGATGGAGGCGAGTCCGCCGGTGACTACATGGCGCTTTAAGAAGAGCGTCCAAGGACTGCGGATACCGAGACTTAGGCGAAGTGCTACTCGAGCAACTCATCCGAGGGGTCAAGGACATCCGTTCTGGCGGCGACTGCTAGCCAGGAGCAACCTGACACTAGCCACCGCTCTGGGCGAGGCCAGAGCACACGAAATGTCTACTAAAGCAGCAGAGACTCTGCAAAGCCTCTTCAATCCAAGGCGAGCGCAAAGCCAACGCCAGTACACCAGGAGGAGATTCAGTCCGAATCCGAAGGTGAGGCGAGGATGAGGAAGGGTCTGCCGGACGAAACGCGACACTGAGGACCGTGGCGAGTGCGGAAGCTGCGGAGGGCAGCATCAGCGCCAACGCTGCAGGTTTAAAGACGCAACATGCCGGCGGTGTGGGAAGAAAGGACACTTAGCTCAGGTTTGCAGGCGGCCCAACCTTCCGCCGAAAATTCAAATCGGCCAATCAAAGCGGAACCGGAAAGGCGGCCCGCGATTGGTTCAAACAAGAAAGGCGAAGTCTAACCAAACGACTGTCATTATAGGCGCGCCTCAACCAAAGTGGAAAGAAGATTTTCACAAAGCCCAAGATCGAGAGTACGGTGCAGGCTTGAAGTAGACACGGGATCAGCGATCACCATCATGTCCTGGGACACTTTGGCGAAGTCGCTGCCGTCCGTCCGCGCCACCTGCAAGCACACCACTACGAGTCCACGACTACCAGGGAATCGCATCCCTGTTCGAGGGACCACCTCCGTCCGAGTCGAGTACGGCCTCACAAGAAGACCCTGCCCATCACGATCGTCGAAGGAACTCTGCCCAGTCTGTTGGGACTAGACTGGTTTCGTGCCCTGGGCATGGGAGTGACTGGCATCTACAGAAGTGACTGCAATTTGAAAGACATTCTCTTTAACGAGTTCAAGATGTCTTCAAGGACTGCCTGGGCAAGTACAAGGGGACCCCTATTTCCTTCAACTTAGACCCCAGGTAGCCCCCATTAGGCTTAAGGCGAGGAGAGTCCTTTGCCCTAAAACCAAAATTGATAAGGAGCTGGACAAGCTCATAAATCAGGGGTTTTGGTGCCAGTCGATCACGCAAAGTGGGAGGCAATCGTCACCCCATCAAATCGGACGGGTCAATTAGAATTTGCGCTGACTACAAGGCGGCGCTTAACAAAGCCTTACAGAAAAGCTACCGGTTCCGTGGTGCAACATTTATTGCACTCCTTGGGGCAAGGGCAAGTCTTTGCAAAGTTAGACTTGGCCCAAGCCTACCAACAACTGCCAGTAGCGCCCGCTGGCGAAGCCCAAGCGATTGTGACGCACAGGGGGCATTCAAGTGCACCGATTGCAATTTGGGGTTAGTGTGGCACCAGGGCTGTTCCAAAACCTGATGGAACGACTACTGCAAGGGCTCCCAGGGTAGTTCCTACTTGATGATGTCCTAATTTCAGGGAAAACATGGAGGAATTGGGGAGCGGTTAAGAAAGGTCTTGAGCATTTTCCGGACAGCGGATTAAAAGTCAAGACAAATAAATGTCAGATAGGGGTCGAATCGGTCGATTTCTTGGGCTACGGATAGACAAGAAAGGAATTCACCCTACTGAGAGCAAAGTTAAGGCAATTAGGAAGGCTCCAGCGCCCAAAAACAAAGCAGAGCTGCAGGCATTCCTGGGATTGGTTAATTTTACGCGGTCTTTTAAAGAACAAAGCAACCGTTGGAACCGCTGCATAGGCTCTTAGGGAAAAATACTGTTTGGTCTTGGGAAAGTCAGAAAATAGGGCTTTTGAAGCAGTAAAGAACCTGCTCTCAAGTGATAGCCTGCTCATCCAATATCACGACTCACTACCCTAGTGCTGGTTTGCGATCGTCCCCTTATGGGGTGGGGCTGTACTCAGCCATAGACTTCAAACGGCACAGAAGCCCTATAGCGTTCTACTCTAGAACGATGTCCTCCCCAGAGAGGAACTACAGCCAATTAGACAAAGAAGCATTAGCCATTGTATCAGGGGTCAAAAAATTCCATGAGTATGTCTTTGGGCGGAATTTTGAAATCGTGACTGACCACAGACCGTTACTTGGATTACTGGCTGGCGACCGCCAACGCCTGTGGCACTTTCGCCACGCTTGACTCGATGGACTATATTTTAGCCGCTTACTCATACAAGCTGCAGCATCGACCGGGAAAAGAAGTGGGGCATGCAGGCGCATTGAGCCGATGCCCACTGCCAGGGCGATCAAGACCCCACTCCGGGACACCCATCCTCCTTATTGACTCGTTGGACTCTGGCCCAGTCACATCAAAGGAAGTGGCTCGGGCATCATACCGACATTGTGTTAAGGACTGTACTCGGTTGGGTACAGAGAGGGTGGCCGCTGCGCCGAGCAGTTCAAAAATTTGTTAAAAAGCGTGATGAGCTCTCGGCTCAAGGGGTGCCTGTTATGGGGTGATCGTGTAATAATTCCTGTTAAGTTAAGGGCAAGGTATTGGACCTCCTCCACGAGGTCACCCAGGCATCGTAAGGATGAAGGGTTAGCTAGAAGCTATGTATGGTGGCCACTCATGGACGCAGAGATTGCTGAGAGGGTAGGGAAATGCCAAGCTTGCCAAGAGTCCAGACCGCTACCCCAACAGCCCCAGTCAGAGAATGGGAAAAGCCCCAAGGGCCTTGGTCAAGAATCCACATTGACTTTGCTGGCCCTTTCACGGCCAAACGTTCCTAGTGGTGGTGGACGATTTTCCAAATGGTTAGAGATCATACTTATGAAGTCCACCACAGTCAAGCAGTAATCGCAACCCTCGCCACCTATTCGCAATCACGGGTTGCCGGACACTCTGGTGTCCGACAATGGGCCCCAATTCACGGCAGCCCAGTTTGAAGAGTACCTGGCAGAGGAAGGCATCCGACATGCCCTCTCTGCACCTTTCCACCCTGCGCCGAATGGCCTTGCAGAGCGCTCCGTCCGGAGCGCTAAGGAGGCATTGTCCAGGCTCAAGCCAGGTGACTGGCAAACAAAATAGACTTTTTCCTAGCCGTCCAGCACAGAACCCCAAGCACAGCCACTGGAAAAGCCCAGCCGAATTGCTAATGGGACGGAAACTCCGTGCCCACTTGACCGTTTGAACCCCATTACACACCCGAGGGTTACAAGGGGAGCTAGAAAAACAAGGGAAATGAGCATAGGCGACCGGTGTGGGCCGAAACTATGGGGACGGCCCTAGTTGGGTCGGGACAAGTAACAAAAGTAACAGGGCCAAAATCGTACGTGGTAGAGCTACCAGACAACCGAGTGTGGCGCCACATAGATCAGTTAAGGAAACGAATAACTGACCAAACCAAACCAACAGAGACAGGTAATGACCAATACCACTTTGAATCCACAGCTGACAATGACCGGGGGCGCAAGACTTAGCTGAGGTCCCAGAGTTCCAGCACGCCATCAGGTCCCGAGGAAACAGCAGGAAAATTCCAAAATTAATCCAAGGCCGGATGGCCAAGAAAAAGAGTCGGCCAATAATCCAGAGCCCGATGGCCCAGAGAAAGAGCTGGGAGGAGAAAACAGCCCCTCCGACCAGCTCAAAACACCACCCAGAACTGAACCGCGCAGGTCAGAAAGAACTAGGAGACGCCCAGGTTATTTGCGTGACTACGTCGAAAAATAACATGTAAATAAATATGTAAATAAGACCAAGTGTTTTCTGGGAGGGGAGGAGTGTTATGTATTAACAGTTGTGCCTTTAAATATTTGAGCGGGAAATCAGCACGTTGCTGATTGGACGAAGCCTCCAGCAGAACTGTATAAAAGGAGAGGTTTTTCCCCCAGCCTGTTGCTGGGTTCACCCTATATTAAAGAGCTGTTGTCACTACCCTGGTCTCCAGCCTCGTTACTTCCCGAACTTAACAATGAAACTGGTTATCTTGATCATATCTTATAAAAACTAACACAGAATTTATTTTCCATGAGTATCAGAGGTGGGTTTCAGCAGGTTCTAACCAGTTCTGGAGAACCGGTAGCAGAAATTTTGAGTAGTTCGGAGAACCGGTAGCAAAAATTCTGACTGGCCCCACCCCATCTATTCTCTGTCTCCCAAGTCCCAGCTAACTGGGAGGAAATGGGGATTTTGCAGTATCCTTCCGCTGGATTGGGGAGGGAATGGAGATTTTACAATATCCTTCCCCTGCCACGCCCAGCAAGCCACACCCAAGCTATGCCACGCCCAGCAAGCCACACCCACACAACCAGTAGTAAAAAAATTTGAAACCCACCACTGATGAGTATCCATTTGCTTTTTATAATTAATTACAAAATCTATCAAAGTGTCAATATTCCAATTTTCCTCAAACTGTTTATAACTTTCTGAGATAAAAATCTTATTTAGCTTTTTGCTATTTATTTGAGATTCTTTCAGATTCTGTCCTGTAGTCTCTTCATGAGGAGCAACCATCTGGAGCACATGTAAGCAATCTACTGTCCTTTTATTATTCTGAGGAACTGGTCTACTCATCAATTCCTTGGTTCCTTGACATAGTGATTGGCTTCACTTTCACAGAACCATCTTACATTTGCCCCCAATAGTCTTGAAATATACTTCAATTAAAAATATAAAGCAAGGCTCGATTGGATGCCAAATCTGTTGTCCATGCCTGTATATTTCTTCTAGTTAGGTGACAAAATAAATGGTTGCCATCACTGCTTTGAAGATTATTGCAAGCACTATCTTATTTTTCTGTACCCAGTATTTATATTTTAGATTTTTGAATTTTCAGGACATTTTTAACAAAATATTTGTGCTATTCCACGAATAAATAATTTATGTTGTGCTTGCATTGACAAAGTCTTTAATATGAGTCTAATAATTTTACTGAATCAGATCAAGAATCTATCTTATTTCCTTAAAGCAGAAGAAAAAAGCCTTCTCCTAAACTGATCCACATCATCACATATGGTTTCAGGTCACTCTGTCTAAGGCGAATAGCCTACAATTTGTTTCCTTAATTTACATAATCCACTTTTATACACATCTACATCAGAGCCATCATCACTGTTTGTGGCACTCAAGTTATTTATTATTAGCAATAATATCTCGGTTACAATACGTGAATAACTGTCAACTCAATTGCTTTCATATTTTAATGCAAGATTCCATTTTTTGATCCTGATAAAGCTCTTAGAACAGTTGATCATATATTTACAGATTTATAATTGAAATGACAGAGTAAATACAGCTAGGAGATAGAATATTAAAACCACAAACATCACAGAAAAAGAATCAGTTTCAGCACAGACCAAATGCCTGGCAAAATTAAATGGTTAAAGTATGGGATAGTATGTTCAATGGTACCTTTTTAGGAAAAAATTCCTTCATCCCTATATATAGGATCTTTTCCTGCATGAATACAAGTAAGGTGAACCTGAAGGCAATTCTTTCTGTAATGGCCACCATGTTTTGGAATATCTTGGCCCCGGAGATTTTCCTAGCACCCTCTTTATTAGCCTTCTGTAATAGTTACAGTGATTTTATTTGATTTTGCATTTGAAATTTAGATAGCTGACTTTGTGTGTCATCATGTTCTCTGTGATCTTTAACCCCGTCCATCATCATAATTTTTAGAGATTAATGGTAATAAAGAAATATTTAAGTTTGTCTATTCTAATGCCATTTTTCAGCAGGGCAGACTTTGAATCTGAATTTACGTATTATGGAAAAAAGGAGACACAGTCAGAATGCTTTCTATCAACAGGATGGATTGCTCATGAAGCTCACCAGCCCTCCCTGTTATCAGCTTCATATAGTTGTAGAACAGGGATGTCAAACTCGATTTCATTGAGGCTGCATCAGGATAGTGTTTGATCTCAGGGGGGATGGGGGGGATGGCCAGCTTGATGTCACTTGTGTTGGGGACACCTGTAGTGACCCAAGCACTCTGACAGCAAAAACGGGCTCCCAATTTCCATTTTCGGCTGCGACGGCCTCCTGCAACCCTCTGCCAGCTAAAATGAAAATTGAGGGCTGCGCATGACCCTCCTGAGTTCTGTTTTTGCTGGCAGAGGCACTGTGGGCTAGTCTTTCGCTGTTTCCAGGGTGGCCTCATGGGCCAGATCTAAGGACCCAGCAAGCCGGATCTGGCCTACGGGCCTTGAGTTTCACATCCCTGTTTTAGAATAATCCAGAGCAGGATGTGGATCCTTGTGAGGATGACAGGATGGTACTGTTGCATGAGCAGAAATTCAAGGGATATCACAAGTGCCTCAGTACTTCCAGTTAGATTCAAACTTACAACAACTTACAATTGTTATCAGAAATATTTTACATATTGATCAGAACCATCCAGCAGTCATTCTAACTGGCCAAAAAGAATGTCAAAAACAGCCTCCTGCCAATGCAGTGGTGTACTATATCTCATTTATCGTGTGTGATTTGTGGCAAGGCAAACAACAACAATAGCCTAAACCAAAAATAAAAACCAATTTATTTATTTATTTATTTATTCATATTTTTATACCGCCCTATCTCCCTAGGGACTCAGGGCGGTGTACAGCCATCTAAAAACAACATAAATATACACAGTAAAACATTAATCTAAAAAACTTATTAAATAGGCCGAATATTTAAAATAGACATAAATAATAAAAGCCCAAGTTAAAACCAAATCTAAAATTTAAACAATTAAAATTTAAGAATCTAGTCCAGTCCTGCGCAAATAAATAGATGTGTCTTAAGCTCGCGGCGGAAGGTCCGAAGGTCAGGAAGTTGACGAAGTCCTGGGGGAAGCTCGTTCCAGAGGGTGGGAGCCCCCACAGAAAAGGCCCAATTTAATGAAACACTAAGAAGTCTGGCTTTCTCTGAAAACATATGCATACACTGTATGTATAATCTCATTTTTCTCTTCGTTATTCATCTTCGTGTTATCTTCTTATGCAATATTCCTAAAAGACATAGCTACATTTTCTGCTAATTCTGCCTTTATTTTCTTTTCCATTATGTATGCTTAATTTATACATTCTTCCTTTTTATGTATTTATATTCTGACAGCAATTTTAAATCAGAAATTTCAAATTTCTTCTTGTGAATGCAGGGAGATATTTCTGAAAAGCTAATATTTTTAATATCCTTTTGCTACTTTTTTCTTTTTTGCTAAATAAAATATTTCATTTTATTGATAATCTTTTGCCAGTTTTTGCACATATCCATGTTGTATCACTGATGCTTATTGAAAAAATGGTACTGGTAACCCTATTTTTTTCCATACAGAAGCTTTTTCATTCTAACTCTCACCTACATTTTCTATACTATTTAAAATCTGAGTGTCCAATTTCATATGCTCCTTGTAATAACTCACACACATTCCCCTATCTTTCTTATTTAGCTATTCTGGCTAAATACAGAATAGCTTCATTTCAGTACAGTCATGCTCCCAATATAGTTTGTCAATTAATTTGGTTTTTAAATAACTAGCAAATTCAGAAGCTATTCAAACACTGCGAGCCTTTTAGCTAGGAAATACAATTTCTGGGGCCAAATACAAAGGTGACTGAGAGAGATGATGGATGACTAGCAATGGTATGGACCCATTTGAAACACAGAATGAATGAGATCTAAGACCTGCAAGCCTTCTTTATATCCAACAATCTAGCTCATTAGGTTAGCAAATCAAAAGCAATCAGATGTGAAATAGTCACATGATACTTTTGGGCAGTGTGCACATTTGTGACAGCATAGTCATCTTGGTAAAAGTCTTTTTTAAATTGAACTTTCTTCTTTCTTGAAGGAAATGTGCTAGGAATCAGGTACTTATTGATTCTTCCCCATCCCAATCACAGAATTTCCATCTGATTCTGTTCTCAGATGGGGCACTAGTTGTCTTAAGACATGGGTCTATCCTAGGGGCCTCTGGTGGCTCAGACTGCTAAGACAGTCTGCTATTAACACAGCTGCTTGCAATTACTGCAGGTTCAAGTCCCACCAGGCCCAAGGTTGACTCAGCCTTCCATCCTTTATAAGGTAGGTAAAATGAGGACCCAGATTGTTGGGGGCAATAAGTTGACTTTGTATATAATGTACAAATGGATGAAGACTATTGCTTAACGTAGTGTAAGCCGCCCTGAGTCTTCAGAGACGGGTGGGATATAAATGTAAATTAAAAAAAAAGATAGGGGGCTTGAAATGATAAAACAGCTTTTTAAATCATAGCTGCATACCCAACTATACTGACTTCACTAATTTGCTGCTCCAATCAACTGTGCATTTGCAGATAACTGGGAAAGACTTGAAAAATAGCTATACTCAGATTTCTGGACAATGCAACGGCCTCAAAGTTGGAGGAAGTGTGTTTTATTTGTTCCAATGTACTTTGTGAAGCACTTATATTATTTGCTTTCCTATGCTGAGAGTTCAATCTCTCCTTGTTTATTTTCGCATGCTGAGCATTAAAGTAAAGATGGGCTACAAACTTCATTAAATAATTGTCTTTCTGATTTTTCACCTAACAGTTTAATACAGCCCATTAAGCTACATCTCCTCTATAGTACACAAAGCTTTATTTGATCAGGATTTTCATCTCCAATCTCTCCAGGATTCAGTTTCAAGCTTTCTAATCAAACCTGTGATGCTTTAGCTAAAACCTTTTATAATGCCTTCTATTGGTGCAACTCATCCTGCAACCCATCCTTCAAACAGACCACTTCCCCCTTTCTTTCTTTCAAATGGAAACTGTACCATTAGTGTCAAGAAAGCAAAACTCAGAATGAGCTGAGAGTAACAAAAGACACCAAGAATAAGAGGAAAGGCTTTATTTCCTTTCAAAATAAGAAGAAAACATTCACACCACAATGCCCAATGAAGAAGGGAAAATGCTGATAGGCAAAGCAAAGACAGAGCTATCCAACTCCTATTTTGGTTCATTCTTCAGCAAAAATCCGTGTATATTTCACAAAGAAATTGCAAAGTACTAGGCAGAATGAAAATGCCATAGTGAACCTTGAGATTGATAGGAAACATGATCAAAGAAGACCTGTATTTTGAATGAGATTAACAGGATCAGAAGAATTGACTGCAAGGAATCCTGGAGAACTAGCATAATGCTAGAGAAGAGAAACTATTGTCCTTCTTTTAAAGGGGGACAAAGGGAAAATCCAACAAACGGACCAATGAGAGTTTGCCATCATCACCAGAGTTTCTACAGCAGCTTCAAAGCTTTTCCTGAGTTCAGGCAGTACAAAATGTTAGGGATGTGCTGTGTTTTAAATCAAAACTGAAAAACTGCTTCAAACTGGCACAACTAAGATGCTGTACTTATCATAGCATCCTTAAAGAAGTATCTTTTCTTGGTACTTATCCAATAGCCATTTGATGTTATTATGGCTCATCACACGGTCCACCAGATGTTTAGACTGGATTTTGCATTTTTGTCACCTGTTAAGTCCTTCCCAAGGACATGGGATAGGCAGATGTTATTTGATGGTTTTAAAAGTATCATTGTAAGCTGTGTCTTTTGCAATTGACTAATGAAATACTTGCTTGCAGTCATTCTATCTCTCTTTGCTGATCTTTGCATTTTATCCATTTTTTTTTCTATTTCACTGTTTCCAAGCATTGCCATGTCCATCATCCAGACCATTTTTTTTGTCTTTATTAATGACAATTGTTAAGTCTGGGCTGCTATTATTATAATTTTAACAGATGTACAGAAGAAATAGTATATCCAAAAAATGAATTAAATATGAAATTGCAATACCAAAATGAAGAAGAGAGAAAATAAACAGAACCGTTATAATTAAAATGCTAATATACATAAATATATACTATGTAATATAATAGCCACATAATTTTTTTAAAAAGTGTGTTTAAGTAGGGCTCTAAAAGGCTGCAACAAGATTCAAAGCCTGTTTTTGGCTTAAGATTTCAGGTATCAGGATGTTCTTACAAAATGTCTACTGCATGTTCTGCACTCATGAGACCACACCTGGACACCATATTTCCATAATGTGGATTGAATATAGGAAAGTGATAAAAATGATTCAACATCATGTCTTATGAAGACAGGCTGAAGGAATTTAGGATGTTCAATCTGGGCAAAAGAAGACAGAAGGAAACATGACACCTGTTTCCAGATATATAAAAGTATGCCACCTGAAAGATGGTTCAGAACTTACCACTGTTCCAGGATCAGACATAATGGCTTCAGATGGCAACTACCTAGTTTTCATCCCTTGGACCAGCTCTTTTGTTTCCTTATGACAGTTGCTGGTTTTGTAAGTGTCCACAGTAATTCTTCCATTGTTTGATCAGATAAGTTTTAATTCTCTCATCAGAAGAAATAAAGATATTTATTGGTTCAATTCTTTTTCTTTAAACACAGTTACAGATTTTAACTTGGTGAAGGCTGTTTTGGGCAAGAACACAAACATGTCACAAGCATTGCAGAATCCTATTCATTATCTTCACCTTTGTTTCTTAAGGCATCACCAGTATATAAGACTTTTATTTCTTCTTAGTTTCTTTTCAGGCTTTCTGATTAGGTAATTGCATCCTTTCCTCAATTACAGGGAAAATTTATTAGCAATTTCTCATTAAATTCCCCATCTAACTCCACTGATAAATTCTTTTGTGCTTTACCTACTTGTTTATTCACTTCTGTAACAAAATCAGCATTTTTCAGAATAGCAATAGCAGTAGCACTTAGACATATATACCATTTCACAGTTCTTTACAGCCATTTCTAAGTGCTTTACAGAATCAATATATTACCCCCAACAATCTGAGTCCTCATCGGAAGGCTGAGTCAACTTTGAGCTGCTCAGAATCGAACTCCTGGAGTGAGCAGTGATTTAACCCACAATATTGCAGTCTAACCACTGCGCCATCATGGCTCTTATGTTAAGGTTCTCTTCATATTTCAAAAATTTGTGCAAACATGTACAGATGAAGTATTACATAAAAACACATTTATTAGAATTGTACACGAAGATGCATACCGATTCCTAAATGGGTTTGGGTCTTTTTCTTTTTTCAATAGACTGACATGACTACCTTACCAATCAATTTTAGTATATCAAATCAATTTTAGTATAGCCTTCAACTTCAAAAATTTGCAATTGATCACTTAGGCTGGAATAATGGCTGAAATTAACAATGTTAAAAATATGACACATGGAACAAAATCACAATTGAATAACTTATTATTTCTAACTTTCTCTCATACATAATCTTTAAGAATATGGAATGATTTCTAGTATGAATAAGAAATGAAAAACTCTCCTTTTTAAGTGAAAATTGCATGACTGCACCTGTGGGCTACAATTGTACTTCAGAATTTCTTTGCTTTACAGCAGGGCTTTTCAAACTTGTGGGCCACAGGCAGGATGTGTCATGTGCTGGCCACGCCCACACCCAATTTAGCAAAGGGGGAAAAGTCACTATACGTCACATGACAATGCTGTGACAATGTGAGTTTGACACCCCTGCTTTACAGCCTCATAAGGCTATAACCCCAAATGGCCGGATGAGCCCAAATAGTAGGGAAGGCTTCCAGAATCTAACTCATGAGGAAACCAAGTAAAAGGGCAGAACTTACCACTGTTCCAGGATCAGACATAATGGCTTCAGATGGCAACTACCTAGTTTTCATCCCTTGGACCAGCTCTTTTGTTTCCTTATGACAGTTGCTGGTTTTGTAAGTGTCCACAGTAATTCTTCCATTGTTTGATCAGATAAGTTTTAATTCTCTCATCAGAAGAAATAAAGATCTTTTTCTTTAAACACAGTTACAGATTTTAACTTGGTGAAGGCTGTTTTGGGCAAGAACACAAACATGTCACAAGCATTGCAGAATCCTATTCATTATCTTCACCTTTGTTTCTTAAGGCATCACCAGTATATAAGACTTTTATTTCTTCTTAGTTTCTTTTCAGGCTTTCTGATTAGGTAATTGCATCCTTTCCTCAATTACAGGGAAAATTTATTAGCAATTTCTCATTAAATTCCCCATCTAACTCCACTGATAAATTCTTTTGTGCTTTACCTACTTGTTTATTCACTTCTGTAACAAAATCAGCATTTTTCAGAATAGCAATAGCAGTAGCACTTAGACATATATACCATTTCACAGTTCTTTACAGCCATTTCTAAGTGCTTTACAGAATCAATATATTACCCCCAACAATCTGAGTCCTCATCGGAAGGCTGAGTCAACTTTGAGCTGCTCAGAATCGAACTCCTGGAGTGAGCAGTGATTTAACCCACAATATTGCAGTCTAACCACTGCGCCATCATGGCTCTTATGTTAAGGTTCTCTTCATATTTCAAAAATTTGTGCAAACATGTACAGATGAAGTATTACATAAAAACACATTTATTAGAATTGTACACGAAGATGCATACCGATTCCTAAATGGGTTTGGGTCTTTTTCTTTTTTCAATAGACTGACATGACTACCTTACCAATCAATTTTAGTATATCAAATCAATTTTAGTATAGCCTTCAACTTCAAAAATTTGCAAATTGATCACTTAGGCTGGAATAATGGCTGAAATTAACAATGTTAAAAAATATGACACATGGAACAAAATCACAATTGAATAACTTATTATTTCTAACTTTCTCTCATACATAATCTTTAAGAATATGGAATGATTTCTAGTATGAATAAGAAATGAAAAACTCTCCTTTTTAAGTGAAAATTGCATGACTGCACCTGTGGGCTACAATTGTACTTCAGAATTTCTTTGCTTTACAGCAGGGCTTTTCAAACTTGTGGGCCACAGGCAGGATGTGTCATGTGCTGGCCACGCCCACACCCAATTTAGCAAAGGGGGAAAAGTCACTATACGTCACATGACAATGCTGTGACAATGTGAGTTTGACACCCCTGCTTTACAGCCTCATAAGGCTATAACCCCAAATGGCCGGATGAGCCCAAATAGTAGGGAAGGCTTCCAGAATCTAACTCATGAGGAAACCAAGTAAAAGGGCAGAACTTATAACCTACTTTCCCCACTCTCCTGGCCTTTGGCATGCTTACCCTTATGTTGGTGTAAGTAGATAACTGGTTGTTGTACTTTATTTAAATTCAATGGAGAGGAAGGGATTTTAAGAGAGTAAGCAGGCACACAATGAGGAATACATATCACAAGGAACCTGCTAGCACCAGCTGTTTGCCTAGTGCACTTGTAACTGTGAACCATTTGCTACCTAAGCAAATAAAAACCTTCAGTGTGAAACGGATTAGGGTCTTGTCCATGTAGGGCAGCAATGGAAGCTGGTGGGGCGATTCTAATGAGGTCTAATTAAGGTCACAACTGATCTTGTTGACTTGCAACTAACATTATTTTAAGGAATGTTGTGCTGTGGAGAAAAGTGGCTCAGGAAGTGATAGCTTGTTTAGGCAATCCACTTTGTGAGATGGGAGGAAGGAGAAAAAAGTGGGTCAGACATAGGAACACATTTACTAATTGAATGTAATAGCAAACACATAACTTAGAGATACTGCAAAGGTTGTAAATGTGGGCATTGGTTGTGAAATTATTTCTCTATAATTATTATTGCAAAAGGTCCGTGTCTAAGGCAGCTGCTAAATGACAACTATCTGTATCTTTCATCTGCCATCATATATTTGATCTAAAGACAGCAAAACCTGTAGCCTTGTCTCATCAACCTCAGCAGTACTTCAGCAATTCATAACTGTCCAGAAAACTGCTTAAAAATGTATTTCCTCCAATTACCTTTCACCAACTTGTCAGCTTCAGTGATTTGCAGCAAGCCATTAATAAAAAAAGTCTATGCTAATTATGCCAAGTCCGCTTTTCCTTCCAGCAGCAGCTTCCTAAATCCTGACCAAAAACTAACAAGACTAATTGATAGAAAGATAATAGTAAATCCCAACTTGTTTCTCTTTTGATGTACAAACACAAAATCATAAACCTCCAATGACATTGTCAAATATCAAATACAGTCATGATTTGATAATGTTTCCTTGATTTGATTTATTGAAAAGAAACAAAGCCAGTAACAAAAATTAATTTAATTTTCCTTAACTAGCAGGACATATTATTTAAGATAAAGGGTTATGTTTCTCTACTGATAGATGCAAAATCAGTTTGGGGGCAAAGAAGAGCCATCAAGTAGATAGCAAATTTGTTAGATATAGTGACATCATGATTAAGCAGAAACATTCATTTGTAAATCAAAAAAACAATTTAGCAAATAAGTGAAACTTTAAAACAGCTCAAGAAGAACCCATGGGATTATTTTTGTTTGTTTTTTTAATCAACTTTATATAGACATCCATATGATACAAGGTGACTCAGAGGGGGGTGAATAATAAAACAAATTAAAACATATAAAATTACTTAAAATGCTTAAGGAATAAGCAGAAGGTAACAAGGGGGGTCAAATCAAATTCGAATGTAAAATAGAATGTAAATTCAGAATGTTATACACTACAGGATCAAGCCAAATGTGCAGGCTCCCTGAGCCACAGATCTGGGGTGGGGAAACACATTTTAAGGGCTTTCTAGAATGTCATAAGGGTTGGGATTGAGTTCACCTCAGGGGAGGGGTTCATGTTACAAAGGGCAGATGTCACAGGAGAAAAGACTTGTCTCCTAGATCCCATCAGATGAAAATCCTTAGCAAATGGAACCCACACCATGCCTCTCCTGTCAAATTGACAGGTTGATGTAATTTGGAGAGGCAATCCCTCAAATAATCTTGCCCTAGGTTACAAAGGGCTTTAAAGTTCAAAACTAGCAGCTGGAATTGCTCCCAGAAGCAAACTGGTAATTAATATAGCTGATAGAGCAGAAGTTTGAAGTGTGTCCTCCTTGCATTTTATACAAACTGAAGCTTCCAGATACTCTTCAAAGGCAGCCCCATGTGGAATATATAACACCATCCACGAAGTGTTCATCGGTTACAAAAAACTGAGGAACAAAGAGAGAGAAAGAAAAAAAATTGGCCTGCTTCATCTTTTAATAACTAAAAAAGGCTTGAAAAGGAAGACCTAAATAGGGATGTGTGTTGTGGACTTAGAAATTGCTCTTGCTTTTTTTCCTCTCTAGGATCTACATTAAGAATATCCTCTAAAATGCTTCCCTGCCCTGTTGGCTTTAACAGCAGTACAAGACTCCTCCCCAGGAACTTTCCATTTAGATGCTGGCATTATGGTACCACTTTTTGTGTCAGACCCATACCTGTCATATTACTGTTAAGAATTCTGGTTGTTCCCTGTCAGAGACGTGGTTTATCTGCACTTGAAAAAGTCTGTCTGGGGACATATTGGACGAGGCATCAAGAATTGAAATAAAGCGATGCTTTATATAGCTTCTGCTTCTTCAAAGCTCTTTGCCTGTAGCTGTCTTTACACTGCTGTTTAGTGAAGTGGAACGCACTAATGCTGCCCGCCTTCTCCCAGCTGTAACCTTCAGAAGGCAGTTCTGAATGCGGTCAGCATGTAACCTGGTGCACGTAGTTTTCCTGGCTGTTGACAGGTCTCGCTAGGTTAGCAGTTAGATTCTAGGCAGCATGAAAAATCTGTGAATTTAATGGATGCTTAATGGCTGGAGTTTATTTGTTTATGATGAGATTTTGCCTTCAATGGTGTTCTAAACAAACCCCTCCCCATCAGCTCCATTATGCTTTCAGTTTATGACTAGGAATTCACACTGGCCAAAAGCAGTTATACCATCCTGGTGCAGTAATTTGCTGCAAGCATGGATGCACATGGACTTTTCCACCTGGAAATACTGTACTGATCACTTCATTTAAGTAAAAACTCTGGGCCTGGGTTCTTTATTACATGCATAACTTTTCTCTTTTAGCGGTGAGTGAAGTAAAATCTTGGTTTGATCAGAAACCAGACAAAAGTTTTTCAGAGGAAAAAAATATTTATGAAACAACTGAAGAAAATAATGATGTTTCCTTCAGTCCTTCAATAAGGGCCTCTGGTGGCGCAACAGCCTATTATTAACAGCAACTGCTTGCAATATTGCAGGTTCAAGTCCCACCAGGCCCAAGATTGACTCAGCTTTCCATCCTTTATAAGGTAGGTAAAATGAGGACCCAGATTGTTGGGGGGCAATAAGTTGACTCTGTATATAGTATACAAATGGATGAAGACTATTGCTTGACATAGTGTAAGCCGCCCTGAGTCTTCGGAGAAGGGCGGGATATAAATGCAATAATAATAATAATAATAATAATAATAATAATAATAATAATAATAATAATAATAATAATAATAATAATAATAATAATAATAATAATAATAATAATAATAATAATAATAATAATAATATTAAGGGCAGAGATTGATAAACATTATTTCGCATTCCGACAGAATAAATGGTCTTAAATTGTAATGTATGAAGAGAATAGAGAAATTGCAAACTATGGTTCTCTCTTCTGGAGACTTTAATGTCTAACAGAGAATCTTTAATGATCTATCAATTGAAAAAACCTTGTCAGTCACTTAAAAATCATGAACATGGGTTCTTAAATTGAGTTTCTTCAATGATGATTCTATAGCTAACAAGAATAGTTGTAAAGAATTTAGATCACTGACTAAAATGTAAATATCTACTTTGTCTCTCATTTACTTGCACTGACTAGTTAAATTTAACCCAGTTAAATTGGACAGGCTTCATGTAATTTTCATTAATGTAACTCTTCCCCTTCTATACACATACTAACTTCTTTATTTCTGTAAGCATATCTTCTGTACCCAGAGTCAAATCTTTATATTAACGTCTTCCTTTTAACCAGATCTTTTTCTTACAAATTCAGAGTTGCTGAACTATAGTTCCTTGACAAATGCCTTTATTAATGCTAATTAATGAGTTTGACCCTGTGGCTCCCGAGGACATGGACAGGTTGTTGGGTAGGTTGAATGCCACCACGTGTTTACTGGACCCGTGCCCCTCTTGGCTGGTGCTGGCCACTCGAGAGGTGACACGAGGCTGGCTCCAGGCGATTACGACCGCTTCTTTGGTGGAGGGTGTCTTCCCGGCCGCCTTGAAAGAGGCGGTGGTGAGGCCCCTCCTTAAGAAGCCGCCCTGACCCGCTGTTTTAGGTAATTATCGTCGTCTCCAACCTTCGCCGAGGCGAAGGTTGTAGAGAGTATGGTGGCATATCAATTTCCCTTGCACCTGGATGAAACTGTCTATCTAGACCCGCTCCAGTCCGGTTTTCGCCCGGTTACAGCACGGAGACGGCTTTGGTCGCGTTGGTGGATGATCTCTGGAGGCACAGGAATAGGGCTTGCTCCTCTGCCCTGCTCCTATTAGACCACTCAGTGGCCTTCGATACCATCGACCATGGTATCCTGCTGCGCCGGTTGGAGGGATTGGGAGTGGAAGGCACCGTTTATCGGTGGTTCTCCTCCTATCTCTCCGACCGGTCGCAGTCGGTGTTGACGGGGGGGCAGAGGTCGGCCCCGAGGCGCCTCACTTGTGGGTGCCCGCAGGGCTCGATCCCCTCGCCCCTTCTGTTTAACATCTACATGAAGCCGCTGGGTGAGATCATCAGTGGTTTCGGTGTGAAGTACCAGCTGTATGCGGATGACACCCAGCTGTACTTTTCTACACCGGACCACCCCAACGGTTATCAAGTGCTGTCCCGGTGCCTGGAGGCCGACGGGTCTGGATGGGGAGAAATAGGCTCAAGCTCAATCCTCCAAGACAGAGTGGCTGTGGATGCCGCATCCCGGTACAGTCAGCTAAATCCGGCTGACCATCGGTGGCGAGTCATTGGCCCCGATGGAAAGGGTCCGCAACTTAGGCGCCCTCCTGGATGAACGGCTGTCTCTAGAAGATCATTTGACGGCCGCCTCCAGGAGAGCGTTCTACCAGGTTCGCCTGGTACGCCAGTTGCGCCTTTCTGGACCGGGATGCCCTATGCACGGTCACCACGCACTCGTGACGCCTCGCCTGGATTACTGCAATGCTCTACATGGGGCTCCCTTGAAGGGCATCCGAGGCTGCAGTTAGTCCAGAATGCGGCTGCGCTGGTGATAGATGGAGCCCCGTGGCTCCCGTGATAACACCCATCCTGCGCAGGCTGCACTGGCTACCTGTGGCTTCCGGTGCGCTTCAAGGTTCTGGTGACCACCTTTAAAGCGCCCATGGCATTGGGCCGGGTTACTTACGGGACCGCCTACTGCTACCGAATATCTCTCACCGACCGTGCGCCTCACAGAGAGGGTCTCCTCAGGGTGCCGTCAGCGCGGCAATGTCATCTGGCGACACCCAGGGGAAGGGCCTTCTCTGTGGGGGCCCCCACCCTCTGGAATGAACTACCCCCCGGACTTCGTCAGCTTTCGGACCTCCGGACCTTCCGCCGCGGGCTTAAAACATATTTATTTAACTGTGCAGGACTGAGCTAGATTTTAAATTATCGGTTTTAAATTGGGTTTTATTCTATATTTTTAATTCTAAATTAACGGGCTTTTTAGAATAAGTTTTTTAATTGTTTTTTATATTGTATTTATGTGTTTTTAAATGCCTGTACACCGCCCTGAGTCCTTCGGGAGATAGGGCGGTATATAAATTTGATTAAATAAAATAAATAAATAAATAAATAAATAATTTAATTATTAATTTATAATTGCATTCTCTTGAGCTTAGTCAAATTACAATTGCAAAATAGCATCACTGGTTGAGTCAAGAAACAAAAATGCTTCATACTATTTGCCTGTACAGTATGTCTTGATTCATAATTCACCAGGACAAAGAGGTCTAAAAACCCAGCTCACACCACTTGTTAAAAAGGGCAGAATCCCAAAATGAGGCCTTCACTTCTGTAAAATTACTAATTAGCACTGAATATTTCTTGTGTAGAGAGGTTGAAAGGAGCAATTTAGATTCCAAGACACACAGATGATGTTCTTTCAGAAAGTCTATATCAAAATATTTTTAAAATCAAAATGATTGTACTAGTAGAAGGCAGCAATATAAATTTGAGATATCATCATAACTTGCGCTTTTTTTATATAAAATATTTTCTAATATAATATAATGGTAACAAGATGATACATATACTGTATCTTAAAGTTGAGAAACTGATTAAACGTAGCTGGTATTAAACACATATTAATGTGTTTAAATATTAAAACATAATTTAAGATTATTACTGCATTTTTCTAAGTTTATTTTCTTTAAAAGGTGTGTATTTTATTTTGGAATAGCAAAAGCAGCATATTTATAAAGAATACTCCTTATTTGGGGCTTTTATAAAACTTGAACATCATCATACAGGAAGTGGTCAACTTACAATGTTAAGAATTTCCATTCCTAACTAATGAGGCCAAAAAGTGTGACTGTATTGCTTAGTGACAGCAATCCTGCATTCCAGAGGTGGGATTCACTTACCTTTCCTACCGGTTTGCAAATGTGAGTGTGCACGCCCACCTTTTGTGCATGCTCTTCCATGCATGCTCTTCCATGCATGCTCTTTGCTCACATGCGCTCCTTCGGCGCATGTGCACAGTCTCCAAAACGTGGCTAAATAGGACAGCATTACATGCAGGTGGGTGGGTGGGGCCGAGGCCTACCGCATGTAATGCCACTACCGGACAGAACCAGACAGAACTGGCTAAATCCCATCACTGTTGCATTTCCAGTTGCCATTGTTTTAACCAAATGCCATAGGCATTAGGTGAGGCAACTTCCTGCTGGCCTCCCACAAACCAAAGTCAATTGGAAAGCCAGAAGGAAGTTGCAAGCACATAGGGGCTGAGGGAGGATGATCGCCCTTCCTTGCCAGCTTCCCCATTGACTTTCTGGTCCTAAGTGCAAACCAGTTGCCAACAGCCCAGATCATGATCTTGGTTCTGTGAGGGTGCTGGGACAACTGGAACTCTGAAGATTGGTTGCAACCACCGTTCATTTATAACTTAGGTAGCTGAACAAATGGTCATAACGCAATGATTACCTGTATACCATTACTCTCTTCCAATACTGCCTCCCAAATTCTGTTCACCTCAAAGCCAAATCTGTCAACAAACCAGTTTTCTAGGGTTTTCTGATTTACAGAAATGATTGTTTGATATTATCAAACTTTGGATTTAACTATGACAAACTATATAGATAGCAACAACTTCTATAGCTTCAAAGGATGAGAAATCTCTGGGGAATAACCTTATCAACAGTTACTACTTATTGAGGAGACAAGTTGGACCTTCAAATTAGCATTGATGCCTGGCAACTGCCAGGACCTGTCCTTACAGTTTTCTTGGCAAGATTTTTGGAAGCAGCTTATCGTTGCTTCCTTCCAGAGTCTGAGACAGAGTGACTGGCCCAAGGTCACCCAGTTGGCTTTGTGCCTAAGGCGGAACTAGAACTCTCAGCTTCCCAGTTTCTACCCTGGGACCTTAATCACTACACCAAGCTAACTGCCATGATGCTTATGTTACAGTATGTAGCTTAAAATCCAAGAGTTGGAAATAGTATGCTAAATACTAATTCCTTTGTGACTGCTATTGCTTTTGTACTCTGCTTGTGAACATCCCAAAGGCACAGAATAAGCTGAAAAGAGTTCAGAAAGCTAAATTAAATGGACTTTTGATGTGATTCATCTCTGCATTTCACATGTCCTCAGCAAATCAGAAGAAATTTCACAAGAATTAATAAATGCTAGCTACAGTGTTATCATTGCAGATAAGCAATAATTGAAGACAGTGCTCACATTGAATAACAAGGAAGAAGGGAAAGAAACCTAGATTTTGAAAAGATGACAACTTTTCAGTTAAATGCAGAATATAATTGGCAGCAATTTTCCTGAAAATAGTAAAGGCAAGCTAGCTCTTCTTGTCTCCCATGCAAACAAAACTCCTGATACTTCTAAGCAATGGATTCCTTGAGATGAGTAGAACTGTTCCATGTACAGTACAATAGCCAATAAACTGGATTAGGATATATGGATATTTGAATCAAACTGGGATTAAAATTTTAAAAACAAAAAAGTTTGAATCAAAAAAGCACTAAATGTGAACAAATATATTGGTCAGACTGTTGGAAAGACAACTGTGTTCTGGACAATATACCAAGCATATCTTTTTCCCTGATGTCTCATAAGATCAAACAGCCCTGGGACATTTTGTTAGAATCCTAAAAAAATTTCTAGGACAGTCAAATGTGATTAGCTGCCAATAAAAAAAAAAGCAGGTGAAATATACATCAGGTTTTGTTTACAAGATATATTTAATGCTTCTTCTGAAAGACTTACAGACAATTTTTTTTTCTGATGGCAGCTTAATGCAACAGCCTTATGGGACAACTTATGAGATAGATAAAAATACAAAATAATGGTGCTGTCATATCACCACTGTACAGGCGAGACATCTCGTTTGCAAAAATAATGTTTGAGTATCATTATGGTGATTCACAGAATCCTTGATATTGCATAATACAACCAAAAAGGATTGTGCTCAAATTGGCTATTATTTGCGAATGCAATTACAACTCTAAGTAGGCAATTTGTAAATGGGCTGTGCTGCATGTAATAAGAGAGTACAATGGAAAGCAAATGCAGGAAAGACTTCTTTTTATGTAAGTCAGAGGTTTGACTCAAAAGCTAAAACCAGAATCTGATGATAACAAGGAAAGAAATAGAAAACCCAGCTCTTGATACAACAGCACAAGTCCAAATAAGCATCCTTCTTTTGTCTTCATAATGTTGTGTCCAAGGAAATTAGAAAGAATTTACAAATATGGACGCTGCAAAGCTGTATGACTTGCTATTCCTTTTGTTGAAAAGTAGGCAGCAATCTTGTAAATATTATTGCAAATAACACAGCATTTTATATGCAATTAAATCAATTGTTCTCTTACACTTGCAAGTGAACAGAGCAAAAGCCTCAATTGATTATATAGAGCAATATGCTACAATCTTGCAGCTGGAGGTCCAAACGTTGGTTTCAGACTTCTAACCAGGGGTGAAATCCAGCAGGTTCTGACAGGTTCTGGAGAATTGGTAGCGGAAATTTTGAGTAGTTTGGAGAACTGGCAAATACCACCTCTGGCTGGCCCCAGAGTGGGGAGGGAATGGAGATTCTGCAGTATCCTTCCCCTGCCATGCCCACCAAGCCGTACCATGCCCACCAAGCCACGCCCACAGAACCAGTAGTAAAACAATTTGAATTTCACCAATGCTTCTAACATGCCTTTTTTGTGCACTTAGAACAGTTGGTGATATTCATCCATTTTGTCTGATTAATTTGAAAGTAATACAAGTTCTTAAGTTACTTATTAATATTGCTAGACTGCTCCATTCCCAGTCTACTCTGAATGATAAAAAATAAATAGTACAATTAAAACCACCAGCACTACTACATTTATTTTGCAATTAAAAATCAATATAGCAATAGCATTTAGACTTATATACCACCCCACAGTGCTTTACATTCTCTGGGTGGTTTAAAATGTCAGCATACTACCCCCAAAAATCTGGGACCTCATTTTACTGACCTTGGAAAGATATAAGGCTGAGTCAACTTTGAGCCAGTCAGGATCGAACTCCTGGTATGTGGGCAGAGTTAGCCTACAATACTGCATTCTAACCATAAGTTGAGGGACATAATGGATATGAGTTGCATAAGTAGTCTAGAAATCTGGCTCAGTCATTATGGGAGGGTCTTATGAGTGTTCCCTGCCTTTCTGAGGAACATATATTGTGGACAGATCTTTTCAGTAGTACTACTGAAAAAGATCTTTCAACAATATATGTTCCTTAGAAAGGCAGGGAACACTCATAAGACCCTCCCATAATGACTGAGTCAGATTGGCACTTTTAATTCTGGCAAGGCATCACCTGATGTATGGTTACTGGTAATAACCAGTAGTTTAAATTGAGTCTAGAAGCTTCTGGTCATTTCCAAAGACAACCCCAGGCAAGCAGTTATTAAGGTTTGAGTTATTATTGTCAGGGCATCCTAGTCTAAATATGGCCATAACTGGTACTTCAAATGAAGCTGGGTAAACACTCCCCATACCAGCTTTCATCAACTGGAGTCATAAATCCAGGAAGATTCACAAATCACAAACTGACTCTTTCAGGGGAGAGTGACAACAATAACCGCTGCTGTTTGGGTACCACAGTTCTTGTCTGATGGACAAAGTGCTTCATGTTGAAAACTAAACTTGTTTCACCCCATCCAGGTTCTCAGACCCTCCAAGCACTGTTTCATAACATTCATAACATTTCCAACTTAGCTCAGTATAATAAGATACAACTGGGTGTCATCTCTACATCAGGGAATCTCATTACAGTCAGCAAATGACCCCCATTAGTAATTTCATTAAATTGATAGTTAAAAGAATATAGGGAAGAATCCTGAGCAACTTTGCATGGAAGTAACGAAGAACCAATGCAGCATCAACTGGTATTGTCCTCTCAGGTAGTGGCAGAACCACCACTCCTTTCCCTGACAAGTGAGCCAAGAGAATGACATGGCCAGTGTCTCTGAATGCTACTGAGAGGCATTAAGAGGAATGCATTGGCCTATCAATGTCCCAAAAAAGATCACTCACCAGATAATAGTCTGAAATTTGGTATAGGTGTGATCTTTCTTCAAGAGCATCCAATTCTTGTATTTCCCAGTACTAAGTAAAAATTTCAGTTTCTTGCTGAATGTCCAGATAAATGGCTTTATTTTGAGCTCCCTGTTTGTTTTGGTTGCCCTTCGTAATGCCATTCCTGATAAAATTGGTGACTGCAGTATGTCTACCTTGTCCTTTGGTAACCCTTCCCACTTCTCAAAGCAATTACCCCTGCTCTTCTTCAGTGTGCAATTTTATCACATCCATGGTGGAAGGAATCTTGGGGTAGCTCCTCAGCAGGGGTGGGGAACTATGGCCCTTTTATGACCTGTGGACCTCATCTCCCAGGGAGTTGAAGTCCACAAGCCCTAAAGGGGCCATAGTTCCCCACCTCTGCTCTACCCAGAGGACTTTCACTGCCATTCTCAGCTTTTGTTGTCTGCTGTCCTTCTCAGTGCTATTGCCATTTCTCTTTCTCCTTTCACCAATGAGCTTTTTAATTGGACTCTTATGAATCCATCCTACATCAATTTAAGGGATTGCTGTTTGTTTACCAATGGCTTAGTTTTAGAAAATCCCATATTATGCACTTCACTTAAAAACCACTGAAACAATACTTTACACAAAACAAAAAACTCCTAAAAGTTTATGGCATAGGAAATGCATTCCTATTCTGTTGAGAACAAGTAAACAACTATTTGCATTTATTCCATGTGAGATTATGAAGTATTATATACTTTTTCATTTTGTATGCCAGCAGTACGTTGTAGGATTATTTTAGAGGCACCTGAATTATACATTGATGCACAAACTGAGTTGTCTTCTACACATTCCAAGCACTTGCACATAGAGAAAAGGGGAGTAAGTGAGTCTGGGGCTTTAGGATGGTGGGTGGAAGGGTTCAATCGATATTTCTCAAACTTGGCAACTTTAAGATGTGTCGACTTCAATTCCAAGAATTCCCCAGCCATCCTTTCCCCTGAGGCATTTCCCCTGGCTGGGGAATTCTTAAAATCTTAAAATCTTAAAGTTGCCAGGTTTGAGAAACATTGGGTTAGATAAATGTCACTGGGAGAAAAGTAGCTGACAGATTGCTTTGGAAAACCTTTCAAGGGAGATTTTTAAAAAGCAATTGTAAACATAATAAATATTGACTGCATGCTGTTCTCACATGAAAATGCAATAAAATCTGCTGTTTGCCAATCAAACAAAGGATCCAACAGATATTAAGCTTCTCCAGATGACTTAATTCAGCTCAGACAGACTTATGTAGCAAAGACTCATTCAAACTCACCTCCTGGTGTCTATGTGAACCTCTCTGTGTAATGTTTTTTTTTTAAGCAACAAGCACTTTACCACTCCCATTTTCAGGGATCCTTTTTCAATTTCTCAGTTCAACCTACAGCTCTGAAATTTCCTGTTTTTGATGCTGCTTAGCTTAGATTTGTTATGAATTGCCACCTGCTAAGGCTACATAACCTTTGAAAGAAGCAATAGTGGTAACCAGCAGTGATAAGACTGCAAAATAATTAATCAAAAATAAAAAATAGTTCTTATCTTTGCTCAGAAAGTAAACTTCAGAGCAAAGCATAGTAAGAGTTTTTCTAATTAAATGAAAAGCTTTCGTAACCAAAAAGTATGAATTTACACAGATAACGTGAAACTTCCCTATGGGTTCTACACATTTGAGAACTTCCTGAAGATACAAGCTGACCCTACGCATATGTAGTTTGTACTTATAAAGAGCCTGAATGAAGAATGATAGACAGCATCCTCTTGCTTTCTCTATATCAGTGTTTATACAACTTTAAGGCATATGGACTTCAACTCCCAAAATTCCACAACCAGCATGCTGTCTAAAAGTGGCCAAGTTTGAAAAACACTGCTATGATGTCACCTTTCAATTTTAGCAAAGGACTAAAATTTGACCTAGAAGTTGGCTGGAATCAACTGAACCCAAGCTTGCCATCTGGCATCAAGCAACTAGACCTTGGCATTATTAATTATGTCAGCAGTCTTACCCAAAGGCATGTCTCCTGCAAGATTTGTTTTTATTGCCAGCCACCTAGGTTGTAAGCACAAACAAAGAAGGCCTTGGTACAGTACAGCAGTCTTAACTGCATCATGCTCCTGGCAGTTGCATAAATAGTTTTATATTGGGGATTGGGAATCTGGGGCATTGCTAGAAACCATATTCAATCTTTTGGGACAGGAAGCAGAGGAAGTGAATGCAAAAAAACAAAACAAAGCATGCATGTTACAAATGGCTGGAATTGTGAAATTCAATATTATCCTTGGCTATGTGCTATTTCCAAGGTTTCATTTCTTTAGAGTTTCCCCCCAAAAAATCTTTGACCCTGATGACACAGATAAACCTTCAAGTAGCCTCAACGACTCTCTAAAAGAAGGCAAATGACCAGCTGTTTGCAAGGAGTATAAATCCTTCCATTCCCCACCATCCAGTCAGAGATGAAGAAGCTTCTTTGGAGGAGAAGCAAAATGTCTTCAAAGGAAAAAACAGCAAAAATTCCAATTGCATCTTTAAAAAAAAATAAAATAGAAATCTCCATAGACACTCTAAAGAAACTGTTTTATATGCTTTATATGTTTATATGTTTTATATATATTATTGGTGAGAAATGTCAACGTCAAAAAACAGCTATGAAGTGTCACCCAGTTTCAGGGCGTGATCAGAGGAGGGTCTAGGGCTACAATATAGTTGAGAACATAAGGTATATAAAACACCCCACCCCCACACGCAGTTTAGCTTTAGTATTTAATTTTCAAAAACCCAGTTTGGATCAGTAGTATTTTCTTCTAAATAACAATACTTTCTCTGAATCTTTTTTTTTTTAAAAAATACCATTGAAAATAGTTAATTATGATTGCTGTAAAGAAAGCAAATATCGTTTTAGTGCCATAGATAAATGAAAGCAATTAAGAGCTTGAAAAGTAATAGCAAAGATTAAGCTTCCATATGAAGCTACTAAATTAACTAAAAAGATTAACATTCAAAGGTGTGCTGTAGACAGTTTAAATTCACGTTTTGAATGGACCAGTTTCCAACACAGAGGATTTTTTTTTTCTTACACCCAATGGTTAATGTGCTCAATTTCTTCTCTTCAGCCATCTTACACACACAAACACACCATTCTTTGTGGTTTCAGAGCAGTTTGCAAAGCACTTCCCTATCTTCAAGCTCTGTGCTATGACAACTCTCTGTGGACTGCCGTGCCCTGTGTTTTCTGATAGTATTAACTGCAATGGTAATTTCATACAGTTTCCCATTGCCAGCGCTGCCAACACTGATCTCTAGAAAAAAACTGCAGGCAAAGCAGCAACTGGAGACCAATAAAATAGTACAGCACTGACACTGGCTGGAAACATTAAGCTTGCCACCTTATCTTGACTTATAGTGTATAAAGAGTCAATCTCTATGACAGGTCACTTTCTATTTTATCAGCAGCAACACGAGAACCACATATTCTTTGCAAGCTTCTGAATTTTTTTGCAGGATCCAATCTCGGTTGGTCATCAGGACCAGAGGTTTTATCTTTTGAGCCTTCAGACCGGGGTGAAATCTAGCAGGTTCTGACAGGTTCTGGAGAACGAGTAGCGGAAATTTTGAGCAGTTCAGAGAACTGGCAAATACCACCTCTGGCTGGCCCCAGAGTGGGGTGGGAATGGGGATTTTGCAGTATCCTTCTCCCAGGAGTGGGAAGGGAATGGAGATTTTGCAGTATCCTTCCCCTGCCATGCCCACCAAGCCATTCCCACTAAGCCATGCCTATAGAACTGATAGTAAAAAAATTTGGATTTTACCACTGCTTCAGACTCTTGCTGGAGCCCATCTTCAGGGAATTTCTCTCTGTATTTTTTCCAGAGGTGGTATTCAGCAGGTTCTGACCAGTTCTGGAAAACCAGTAAATACTACCTCTGACTGTCCCTGCCCCATCTATTCTCTGCCTCCGGAGTCTCAGCTGATGGGAGGGAAATGGGGATTTTGCAGTAACCTTCCCCTGGAGTGGAGAGGGAATGGGGATTTTGCAGTATCCTTCCCTTGGAGTGGGGTGGGAATGCAGATTTTACAGAATCCTTCCTCTGCCACACCCACCAAGCCATGCTCACCAAGCTATGCCTACCAAGCCACACCCACAGAACCGGTAGTAAAAATCTTTGAATCCCACCACTGATTAATATTAGAACTAGTTTGGTCTGCTGGTTAAGGTGCCAGGCTAGAAACTTAGACCATGAGTTCTAGTTCTACTTTAGGAATAAAAACAAGTTAGGTGACCTTGAGCCAGTCACTTTCTCTCAGCCCTAAGGAGGAGACAATGCCAAACTATGTCTAGAATCCTGCCAAGAAAACTGCAGGGACTAATTCAGACAATTGCCAAGAATCAAGACTGACTTAAAGCCCCCCCCACACACACACACACATTACAAATGTCTCCTTTTTCATCAAGTTGAACAAGAAAACTATTTTAAAAACGACACATGTGGGAATATGATGTCATATAAACATTAACCAAAATAGACCACAGGTCCGATTGGAAGGTAATGGTGATCCATGGAAATGGATTTTATTTCATGAAGGTATTAGAAATTACATATCATAACAATTGGTAAACTGATAAAAGTATTAACATCTCCAGTATAAGATATTATTATGTTAAAAATAACATTGTGAGCCCTATGAAAGTGGTACAATTATCCAGAAATGGATTATCCAAAAATTATCCAGAAATATCCCAAAAATTTCCAGCTATGTGAGTTTATGATAGACAAACAATATGGGCCAGAATAGAAGGTAGACCAAGTAATACAATGGCAGATGTTATAATTAACCTTGGTCAACCCTCAACAAAATGCCATGTACTAACAAGACAATACAGTATTCAACATTTAAAATAGTCAATACAATTTCTCCCTTTAAGCAAATCAAGGAAGAGAAATGGTGAAATAGTCTTCCTCAACACAGTATTCTCCAGGTGTGTTGGCATTGCATTTTAGAGAAACCAGCTAACATATCTGGACTGTACCAGGTTTCAGGAGAATGTAGGAGAAGCTGCTTCTATAGCAAGTCTACAGTTATTTTTTATTCAGCACTAATTAAATGTCAGTATCTCCCTTTTTACAACAGTGACAGCATTTATCAGTAGTAATCAGGTAACAGGTAACATTTTGTAATCAACATCCCTGAAAATATATGAATTACCTTTGTTATGAGCATCACATTTCATGTGTAGGAAAGTGAATTGAAAATGACAGTTGTTACCTAACATTTTCAGGAAATGCATACAGAGGACACACTTTGATCTAAAAGGCTTAATTGTTTTCCAGTTTGCATTTTGATACCAATTTTGTGCAAAAGATGTTGAAGTTTTTAACTGAGAAAAGTTCAAGCTGCATATGATAAGGGGCAAGCCGTACATGAGTCAACCCAACTAGACTTCAATCAACAATAGGTCCAAGCATGGAAATAGGATTATTTCCTGTTTGCAATTCTGTATTCTGTTTGATCCTGTGGTAGAGCTAGTTACAACTCCCTTGAGATAAATTGGAACTGGATAAAAGAATAGCTGAGGGTAATATTTTATGTAAAGTAGCTTTCTGGTTCTTCATAAATTACATAACTATTATGAAGGGGATAACACATATTCCCTAAAACAATAAAGGAGAAACAGTGATAGCCTTGCTCCAGCTAGTACACATTTAAAGGAAGCTGAAATGGCTGGGAATAGCCATTCTCCAATAATGGCAGCTTCTGAAAAGGTACAATTTACACACTGGTTTCTTAAAGTAACAGTGTACTAGATAATCATAGGACCTGAGCTACACTGTCACAAATACCCAAGTACAGCAAGGAGCCAGATTTATTTGCAGTCAGATTTTCCTGGGGAGGGATCAGTAGCTTTACCAGCTGTCATACAATATGGAAACATCCCTTATACTAGGTCAGACTTCTACTTCTATAAATCCTTATGATTTATATTGATATATTGATCATCAATTGTGTTGTAAATGTTGTACCTTGATGAACGTATCTTTTCTTTTATGTAACACTGAGAGCATATGCACCAAGACAAATTCCTTGTGTGTCCAATCACACTTGGCCAATAAAATTCTATTCTATTCTATTCTACTTTAACTATTGCCAGTTTCAGAGGTGGGTTTCAGCAGGTTCTGACCAGTTCTGGAGAACCGGTAGCGGAAACTTTGAGTAGTTTGGAGAACGGGTAGTAAAAATTCTGACTGGCCCTGCCCCCATCTATTCTCTGCCTCCCAAGTCCCAGCTGATCCGGAGGAAATGGGGATTTTGCAGTAACCTTCCCCTGGATTGGGGAGGGAATGGAGATTTTACAGTATCCTTCCCCTGCCATGCTCACCAAGCCACACCCACAGAACTGGTAGTAAAAAAATTTGAAACCCACCACTGGCCAGTTTGGACTTCTGGACAGAAAATCTTTCCTAACTGGAGAAGCTGGGGAATAAAACCGGCTTCTTTTGCATACAAGGTATATGCTCTGCTCTGAATTAAGTTTGCCCTTGGCAAAAGAACGATTAGTGAGGAATTAACAGTATATTTTTATCTTTAGCTCTACTATATCTCTATTTCAAAGTATCTTTTTTCTTTCTCATCATTCATTTATAAAGACAGACCATAATAATGCTTGATTTTGTATTTCTCTATGGCCTGATTTAGAGATGTGTTGCCTGTCTTTCCTTTGAATGCTGTTAAGTAATAGTTTTTGAGGGCCTAGCCTAGTTTCATATGCAATGTTTATTGTATAGTAAATATTGTTTTGCAATTTCAGGCTGCAGGTGAGGAATTGTATTCTTCAATGATCCCTGTATAAAAATGTCCTGGAAGCAAGAAAAGTAATATGCTTGGGCAATATATCCAATCGCAAAAAACAAAAATAAAGACCTTCTATGTTCATTGCTGAAATGCTGTGTCTGTGCTCTGGAGATCACGGTCTATTTCATGCTTAATCAAGCATTCCCAACTATGAATGATTGGTGACCAAAAACCCCCCCAAAAACCTCTTGCCAGTCACTGTAGCTTTGAGCCTTGAGAATACGGCCACATCTAATCAAAGAGAATTAAATGCGCTTGTAAAGATCTCGGTTACTTTCTTAAATTAGACAGGAAATGAAGCAGCAAAGGAGAATTGATCTCCAAACTAAGAACTCAGTTACTATGGCATTCATTCCTTTGGATCAGGGATCGGCAACCTTAAACACTCAAAGAGCCATTTGGACCCGTTTCCCACAGAAAAGAAAACACTGGGAGCCACAAACCCTTCCCGTGCCTGACTATTTCTTGAGCAGCCATAAAACTAGCATATGTAGTTGAATTAAACATTCTGTTTTCTTCTGAAACTTTTCTTTTCTTGGATTTATCCATGGTTGGCCTACAGGGGGCCAAACAGCTCAATAAATTGTATGCCAGATGGTGTCACACATTGGCAGTTGTGACACCTATTTTGAGCGACAGGGAGCCGCAGTAGAGGGATGAAAGAGCCACTTGCGGCTCCAGAGCCGCGGGTTGCTGACCACTGCTTTGGATAGAAAGAGCTAGTGAAAAAACAAAGGCATTGTATAGAACACGGGTAGTCAACCTTTTTATACCTACCGCCCACTTTTGTATCTCTGTTAATAGTAAAATTTTCTAACCGCCCATTAGTTCCACAGTAATGTACTGTGTATCATCATCTGCGCATGCCTCTCACGCATCGTGGATTGGATTGGGGGGGGGCGCTGGCTACCAGCTCTGCCTGTCTGTTACAGCTGGGTGGTGTGGGGGGAGATGCGCGAGTATTCTGGGTCGAGGCTCTTTTGTTTGCGGTTCCACTATAGCGCCATTTAGTTTCACTTACATAACGTGAACTAAACTTATGTGCGGGCAATATAAATAGTATATTTTCAGAAATTTAAATTGTCGCGGGGAATTTTATGAAAAACAAATGAAAATGTTTTTAAATAATGCTATGACATTTTTTAAAAAAGTCAATTAAATTAAAAAAAAGGAAAGTGCTTCAGTATCAGACAAAACCCCTACTGCCTACCATGAAAGCTGGAACGCCCACTAGTGGGCGGTGGGGACGAGGTTGACTACCACTAGTATAGAATTATGGCTACACTAAAACTGCGTAGCTATTTTATGTTATCAATATGCTCAAACCCTTTTATAAGAATCTAGAACTTGTTTTCTTGGAATCCAAACCTCAGTTCTTTCAGATCCTTTACACATGGCATTCCAGAACAGTGTTAAGACCTGGCTCTGCCAATTGGGCTGGAAGATCCAAAAGTGTTGTGCAATCCCGGATGTGATTGGTGGGCTGATGATGTTTCCTCTGCATTTTAATTTTTGCAATTGTTCCTTTTAACTTTGTTTCCATCCGGTTTTTTAACTTTGTTTTTAAATAGCTTCTATATGATTTTACTGTTTTCTTTGTAAACTGCCCAGAAGCATGCAAGTGGGATGGGAAGTAGTGAACTCCAAGGCTAACATGGAGCAATGGCAACACTCCTCAATTCAGATCATATCACCATTACCCTGAGAATTTTTTTTTTAAAAAAAGGTGTAATTTGTCACATTTACCAAGTTTTATGTTAGGTTCACAGCATGGTGACCAAGAACTCCTGAGCCACCTCCAAGAAAGGAAGGTTAAAGTCTCGCAATATCATAACCTTTGGGGATTTCAATGCACAACTAACGATGGCTGAATTTTAAAGCAATGGGCAGGAAGAAAGATGCTGGGAGAAAGAGATACATTTGGGAAAGGTGTACTTAATGTTTTATCTCTATTCTGCTTTCTACTATCATGATGAGAGGTCTGACTTGGCTTGTATTACCAAAACCGGTGATATCCACTCTGGCCACAGGAAATCCCCCTCTCAGAATTGGGGCCACCTGAGTTTCAAGTATGGCACCAGCCATGACCCAGAGTAGGAACAGTGGGGTGGCTATAATTAACAGAGAGATCTTGTAAGTTTTAAGATACAGCATTCCACAGGTGGCCAGTTGTGAGCCTCTGCTTTTTTATTTATTTTATTTTATTTTATTTTTATTTTATTTTGTCACAACAGTATATACAAACATCAACATAAACAATAATTCATCATGAGAGAAAAAGTATATATAAGTAAAAGTATAAGTAAAAGTATGCATATAATACTATAATGAAGAGAACAATAGGACAGGAATGGTAGTGATTAGATTGGATCGCTGCCAGTATAGCAACCTCCCGGCTGTTTAGTGGCTTCAATACTTGAGTCCCTTGAAGCCATATCTGGAGTATCGCAACTAATGGTACTGTGGACCTTAATGTGCCTTCCTCAGGCACAGATTCATGGACAGCTCAGGAATTCATGATCAAGATGGATCTGCCTTCAGTGGCTATGTATATGTTGGTTGGCCTTGATTGCTCCTATTAGTGTTATTTACATTATTCCATTGTCTAGTTTTTAATGTTTGGAAACTATATCATATTTCATATTACATTGCATTTTTAATTCCTTGTTTTCATGTTTATTGATGCTGTTAAGTTGGCCAAGTTAAAACTAATAAATCAAATATATAAATGCCAAAGGGAAGAAATCCTGGTAGATTTTCAGATTTCCAAGTCTGATGGCTAGACTTGACAACAAGAAAAGATCAACTGTAAAGTTCAGCCTAGCTCAGAGCCAAATCAAGCATCAAGCTTCAAACTTCCCTGTTCTCTATGATAATCAGACAAGTGGCAATGACTGCAAAGTAGAATACTTGGTCCCGAGCCTTTGCTGAGACACTTGCATGCACCAAGGTCCCTGACTGTGGATGGTGATAAAATTCTGCTTATGTTTGTGATGAAGCTAAAGTTGAACGATGAGCAACATACTGGTCAGAAAAACTTTAATAAAGACACCTGTAGTCACAATTATTACTTATCACAAGCATGAAGTGGAAAAGCAAGTCAATTTGCAAAGCTATTTAAAAAAACTAATTACATTTGGTCAGGTTGTAAATTGGACAAATTCATCATTTGTGTATTTTGTGATCAAAGAAAAGGTGTATGTTGTATCTAAGATGTTTAATTTGAAAGTGGGGTTGAGTTCTGATTCATTCTCAGTTAATCAGCACATGAATATACGTATTTAAAAAACCAGCATTTCCCTATTAACAGAACATTACAACCAACTCATAAATATGAAATAATAATACTTACAGTAGCTCATACAATTTGATATTCCATAATTGGTTTGCTTTATTTTGGGTTAAATATCAGTACCAAAAGCAATCTTTGGAGTTTGGCAATTATCATTTATAACAATATGTTATGAAACAAGACAAGTGTGGCTTATTCAACTATAGCTTAGCCTAACTGGTAAATACAACGTGATAATAATAATTAGACAAAATTAACATGTTTAAACATGAACATTTTAAAACAATGATGAAACACTAATAAAAATTAGTGCAGAAATTACATATTTTCTGTTTACATAAATCATTTTTATCGTATCTTATTTATAAAGGTCTCTGACAAAATGAAACAAGTAAGAACATCCTACTGATTTATTGTAAGAGACCATAGTCAGAAGCAATATGTAATGGGGCAATTCAGAGCTAGATACATAGAACAGTTGAATATAGTCATCTGTTCTAGAACAGTGGTCTCCAACCAGTGGTTTGCGGACCACCGGTCCACAGAGAAATATTTGCATTTCTCTTGAGGAGCCCAGCCGAAGTTTTCCACACCGCTCACGCTTCAGCACTTTGACTCCCAGGGATAGAATGGGGTCCTTCAGGCAGTTTGCTTGGCCACCCGTTACTGGAAAGAAGCGCCCAGCTTCAACCCTAGCTTTGCTGTCCATTGCAGCTAGAAATCTCAAATGTGGCCAGGAATGAATGTTTCTCTTGTAGCCAGCCCAGATGCTAAAATGACCCCTGCAAACTCTTATCTCTTGAGGAGCGCTCACTGAAGCAGTGAGGGAAACTTTGGCCAGGCTCCTCGAGAGACAAGAGTTGCAAGGGGCCGATTTAGTGTCAGCAATGCACAGCAAAGCTAGGGTTGACTCTGGCTGCTTCTCTCTGCTATAGTGCTTCCCAGATGTGGTTTACCACTCTGAGAGCCCCAAGCGACAGGAGACTAGGGCTGCCTTGGTACCAGCAGCTGATGCAAATATACCGCGGCGACGGCAGAATGCTGATGCCGCACAAATGCAAGTAGCGCTTCTCTCCCGCACCTTCCAGCCATTGTGCCCCCTCCGCCACAACAGCACCATTAACTTGGTCCAGCCGGTGAGGGCTGCACTCCTTTTTGCACACTGTACCACCTGCAAAGTTGCACATTGCATGTGCCACCCCCCATGGCGGAGATTTCCAGTCCCACCATGGGCCAGTCCCATATTCCAGAGCTGTAGTAGTCACAGGACTGGCCCTTTGGTCATCCTGGAGCAGCTCCTCCACCTGGGTGCACTGGCCTGCTGGCCAATTTTCCCACCAATGTCAGCAAGTCTGCCCATCTTCATTTTCCTTCACTCAGATTGACCAAACTTCTAGAATATATGTATTAAAAAAACCAGCACAAGGAACACAAAAGAGGTTTCCAGGCTCTGTGCCTGGACCAGGCGCTTTCTCTTGGGCCTCCCACCCGGATGCCTCGCAGAAGCAGACAGGTAGGCCCGAAAGGCAGCTGAGACCCCTGTTCTAGAAACCTGTGTATACATTTAATAGACTCAAAATTATTCTCAGAACTTAATACTACAAATGACTGTCATTTGATACTCTGTAACAATCTTGAATTTTCAATGGAAAACCTGCAATCCGCACAATGAAAAACTGGATATTTTTTTGACAAAATTATTATGGAACCTGATTTTACAGTCTATACTGTCAATCCTTTGAGGTAGGCCAGGTCAGGAAATAGACACTGTAAGAGCTATTACTGTACAACTTCATTTTCTAGACCCAGGCTTTAATAACTGAATTTTGAAAATCTGACAATATATCTCCTCCTCTCCCTCTTATACCAAAAGGAGCCAAGGATGGGCAATCTTAAGATTCTTTCTTATGTTTTCTTCTTTTCCTGGATTAAATTCTCATTTTACTAAGAGTCACTCTATCTTTTTCCAACAAAACACAATTAGTTTATTCCATTTAAACAGTCTATATGGTCAATCTTGTCAGTGTTTTGACTCTGGGCAAAGACAATAATCCAAGTAATTAGAAAGAATTAAATAGGCAATATATAACAATCCAGAAGTCCAATAACTGTCTTCTGTCTTACAGGTCAGTATGAAACAGCAAACACCAAATAACGAAACCAAACAGGGCTTGTCTAACAATCCAGTTTTGGTTCTTATGGGAAAAGACAGATCTTTAAACCCTACAAAAGGCCAACAGGGTCAGGACCATGCAGATCATGCAACCAAGAAGTCATATCCATGAGTTCCACAAGATAGCATTGCTTAACAGAAGGACAACGAAGCTTGGCCACCTGTCAGATCTGGTGGGGTAAGTAAACACAGTTCGAGATAAGAGATTCTACATGTAATCTCATTCTATATCAGGTAGGACTTTATAAACAAAAATATATAAAGGAACTTAATGGGAGGCAATGCAGCTTGCCAACCAGTGAGGTTACATGAGCACATTATGACAAACCCAAAAGGCCTGCGCTGCCTAATTCTGGACCATTTGCGGATTCCAAATGCTTTCTATCCAGAGTGCATTATAGTAGTTCAAAGAGGAGATAACTACTGTAAGACATGAGTGGCTGTGAGTAGGACCTCCTCATCTAAAAGTAGGCATTGTGTCACTTTTATCATTGCAAGGTAATCCTTAAGAAAGGCTCTTACCTTCTTCAATCAAGTACACTCTTCATTTTCTGAGAGCAGCACTCTAGGTATTACTTACGCTTCTTCACCACCCGGTTTTCTCTGTGGTCCACATACATCCATAAGGACAATTCAAGTTGACCTTTCATTCCATGCAGCAAGTAAGGCTTTTGGTCAAACCACTGCAGAAAAAACAATTGCTACCAACCTGCCTTCCATTGAAGACCTGTTTATTGCACGAGTCAAAAAGAGGGCTTTACAGACCCCTCACATCCTGGACATAAACTGTTTCAACTCCTACTCTCAAAACAATGCTATAGAACTAGACACAAGAACAATGTTTTTCCCGAACACCATCACTCTGCTAAACAAATAATTCCCTCAATACTGTCAAACTATTTACTAAATCTGCACTACTATTAATCTTCCCATCGTTCCCATCACCCATCTCCTTCCACCTATGACTGTATGATGTAACTTTGTTGCTTGTATCCTTACGATTTATATTGATATTTTTTCCTGTTTGCTTATTTGTAGCCTATGACTATCATTAAGTGTTGTAAGTGTTGTACCTTGATGACGGTATCTTTTCTTTTATGTACACTGAGAGCATAAGCACCAAGACAAATTCCTTGTGTGTCCAATCACACTTGGCTAATAAAAAAATTCTATTCTATTCTATTATCAGAACTTCAGGGATAGCCCCAGGGTCTCTCTTGAACCCAGTAGGATTCAATGGGTTGTCTGATGCAGACTGATCAAATTAGTCTTATTCCCTGTAGCAAGGGTAAAGCCACTGGGAACTCCAAGGCTAACAAGGAATAATCCGACACGGAGCAATGACAACACTCCCCAGTTCAGATCAGCTCACCATTAGCTTGAGATTAAAACAAACAAGTGTAATATGTGGTAGTTACCAAGGTTTGTGTTAGGTCCACAGCACGGTGACCATGAATTCCCGAGCCACCCCCAAGGAAAGAAAATTGAAGTCTCACAATATCATAACTTTCAGGAATTCCAACGCACAGCTACAGATAGTTGACTATTATATTTAGTGATAATTGTTTCTCAAAACAGTCATGGAGGTTAGAAACAAAGAAAAAGAAGTGTGATATTAAGATGTTTGTTTAAAGGTTTTTAGGTCAACTGCACAGCAGGTAAACATATGTTTAAACTATCACAGTTCATTTTCCCTTAGGCTACAGGTGGGGAGAGTCCTTTAAAGGATCTTTCAAGAAATTTTTATGCATACATAGTCAAAGATAATAATTTTCCTTTAATCTTTGGACTAAAAGAAAATAATAAATTATAAAGTAGTATAAAGTATAACAATAAATTAAAGAGTATAAAATAGGGGGAAACTTGTATCAAATATCACCGAAAGTACAATTAAACTCAAAATGTATAGTCTATCTCTAGGCATATGGTACCTCAATTATCACCGTGTATGTCTAAAGCTGAAATACCTTCCATGTTACCCACATTCTTTCCATAGTGTGCTTGTAATTTTAGCACTATTTGTATTTTGAAGTAATAAATGTTGACCAGAGATTCAGATAGATGTCTACGTTTCCCATCAAAAGTCTCCCATCTAACTACTATTTGCCTCAGAATATATTTCAAATATTGCTCAATGTGATTGATTTTTATCCAAAAAGAATATGGCAATTCTTAATTTGACCCCTTGACTCCACTACGGTCTCATTTCCTGTTTATCGGGAATGAAAAACAGCTTTTTGCTTTCTTTTAAATAGCTTGTAAGAAAGAATTGGCCAGATTATATGTGAACTGTATATCCTATGATATCTAGATGTCAGTGATTAAAAAGCTATGGGACAAACAGGAATAGGGTTGGTGCTTGTTAGCCATAAGTCTGAATATATTTTTATCAGAATGGATCACATTCTTTGGACTCTTTCATACCCAGGATATTTCTATACATGTCCTACAAATTATCACTGTATTTAAGCAACAGTGTGCCATAATCCCATTATAGGTTTTATAGCTGAACTATTCTGGTTCAGCTGCTTCAATTTTATCCTAATAAAAAGAATTCTAAAATGGGAAAGGCATGTCAACATACCAAAAGTTAGTCTAATATTTATTTAGGATCAGTGAGGTCAGAGACTGACATTACTCTCATTTTATTGAGGGCTTAAGTGGAAGAGGTGTCTTACAATCAGCTTTCCTTCTTTAAGCCCCCCTTCTAGTGAAGATTTGATCTTAGGGTCCCAGGTGAAGCCAGAAGAAGAAATTGACAGGTGGAATCACAGAGGAAAACCAGCTTTTAGGTAAATAGATAAAGCACTAAGACTGAGCACAGCACTCAAATGGACCATTTCATAAAGTATTTCACAAATTTTGTCTTGCAAATTTCCTCTTCATTATTGGGCTGTATGTAAAGGCAAACAGCTGGAGAGCTTTTATGGCTTCCAAGCATATAATTCCACTCTCAAAAATCTTGGCTCAAAATACTTTGCTGCCCGATGAAATGCACAATGTGTGTCCCCTTTTAATGCTGATAGACAGACATTCTAAAAAGTATTGCTGCATTACGTAGACATCAGTTCCAATTTTCAATTATTCTCCACCACTCTGAAGTTTTACCCTCTAAATAATCTGCTTTGCTTGTTATACAGTAGAATTTTTGTGCTGAAGTGTTTCTTTTTGTGTTTATGGTAGATAAAAGAAGCAAAAGATACAAACTTCATGACCAAGTCAATCAAATGACAGCCTGCTGTTTTTACCATACCAAATCTGATAATTAGATAAAACAAGGAACTATCCTTTAATTTCAAAAGTCCATCTGTCATTGCAATGCCATGTTTACTCAGCAATTAGCAACAGCTGCTCTGCCCTTATAATAAAATTTAGGAAAGGAAAAATTGTGGAGATTATCTTTAGAACATAATTATCAAGCCATATCAACCAATGATCCCAAAAATATATTTGCAAACTAATACTATTCCTTTCTAACTAGGCATTTGCCTTATTTTTGTTTGAGGCTGGCAGTGAAAAAATATAAACAGTGAAGTTCTTAAGATCACTGCAGGTGGCCAAAGTAATTATCTACTTTCTAACTAATCCAGAGATTTATTTGGTTCTCCTGGAGACTAATTACATTTGCCCAACTGGACTTTTTAGTCAACTATAGACGTTTGAAACGTCTACTGCCAAACAATTGTGCACCCTTTCTCTTACACAAATATATCAAGGTAATTATGGCTAAATGAAATTACACAGGGCCACATGATATGAAATTGGAACAATTCCTAGATCAGTTGGATCATATGGAGGCTTCATATGACTACCATGGGAATCCAACAGATATTTTACACCTAAGAAAAATGTTTCTCAACCTTGGGAACTTTAAGATGTGCTGTAAGAACATGCTGGCCAGTGGAATTCTGGGAATTGAAGTCTGCACCTCTTAAAGCTCCTAACTACGCTGCCTTCGACATGACCTCAGTTTAACTCATAGAATCATCTATTACAATGTCCTTCCTGTCGAAGACTACTTCAGCTTCAATTGCAAGCATACATGAGCACACAATAGATTTAAGCTTAATGTTAACCGCTCCAATCTTGATTGCAGAAAATATGACTTCATATTAACAACATGAGTTGTTAATGCTTGGAATACACTACCTGACTCTGTGGTCTCTTCCCAAAATCCCCAAAGCTTCAACCAAAAACTGTCTACCATTGACCTCACCCCATTCCTAAGAGGTCTGTAAGGGGTGTGCATAAGAGCACAAACGTGCCTACCATTCCTGTCCTATTGTTTCCTTTCATTATATCCAATTATAGTTATTACATACTCATACTCATATATACGCTGATATATTGTATAATTATTTCATGCTTATGTTTATATATACTATGTGAATAAATAAATAAATAAATAAATAAATAAATAAATAAATAAATAAATAAATAAATAAATAAGTTTGAGGAAAAACTACCTAGGAGGATTAGTGCTGAATACTGAATCTGAAAAAATTAAGAGATAGTGAAGGGAAGGTTAGCGCTCTAAGGTTAGAATTGTTAGAATCCCATTTTGAATGCATAGGTTACTAGGAATTTTTAATGCACTCCAATTTCCATTATTAGAGGTATTAACCCAAACACAGAAAACTTATCTTATTTATGCCATGAATGAAATCTGAAAGAAATATACGCTTTGAATATGTTGGTTGCAGCTAATACAATGACTAAATGGACATATCGACTCAGCTTTCCTAGCAATAGTATGATAAGAGTTTGCTTCCTTCTGGGATTTCATCCTCCAAGTTTTAATCAGGCTCAAACCTGCTTAGCTATAGAACCCAGAAAAGGATAGCCAACTGTTGCCATATACTGAGAAGCATGGAAAAAATATGCATCTAATAACGCACATAGTTGCTACACAAATATCTAGTTTCAACAAGCTTGTATCACAAAGTTGATACAACAAAATAGAAAGGGAAAACACTATGAGAAAATATATTTCCACTTACACATTATTAATCTATTCAAAGCAACCCTTCTAATGTTCCACTGCTGCCAGTTTTCATTATATATTCAGGGTTGTGGGGGCTTTTTTTTTTTTTTTTTTTTGGTATTCACAGGGGATTCATTTTATAAAACTCCTGCTGAATTCAGCTGGGACACTTGCTGACAGCTTGAATGGCATATTAGTCCTAAGCAGAACATTGAATAGTTCCAGAAATAGCAGAATAGAAAGTAGCTGCTCAAGAAGCAACATACAGTGCATAGAAAAGGAAACTCAGAATTGGCGATTGGTTAAAAAGGCAGTATAAATTATACATTTTGATTATTACCTTTATTTATGCCAATAGTGATTGAAAAATGTATTCGGAAGAGCAAGTTTTTTTAAAAAAAGATTGATGTACATAAAATTGATCAAACCATTACAAATTAATCAGCACAGACAAAAATTTAACATTCCATATTAGTGCAGAGATTTTGTGCTTTTTTGTACTTGGAATGCTAAACATTTCATTCATTCAAATTCATGATTCTGAGTTTAATATGTCATCCTTGAGATTGCAAGTTTGTCTATATTTCATGAGGTAGTTCTCAGCTAAAATAATACTGTACATATAGGGAAGGAGATGGAGTACCAAAACAAAGATGATGCCTGGATACTAAAGTTAGATGGAACAACTATGCACTGTAAATGTTTACATTTACATGAAAATTTACAATCTAATCTCAAAACTGATAGATCCTGATTTCTGAATCTCAAGCATGCAATAAACTTCAGGAATATTAATACTAAAGTTGTCATAGTCAAATATTGTTTGTCTTGTCATGCATGCATCATTAAAATAACCATGGTATAAATTAGTAAGAAGTTGCACATTTTATAGGAAAAGATACATCTCTGTTTCTAAATTTATTTATTTATTTATTTATTTATTTAGATTTTTATACCGCCCTTCTCCCAAAGGACTCAGGGTGGTGTACAGCCAGATTATAAAACAATACAATATACAAATTAAAACAGAGACTTAAAATAACATATTCCATAAATGGCCGAAAATTTAAAACCATCAAATTTAAAACCCATAAAATTCATAATACCCCAATTAAAATTATTTAGAATTTTAAAAAGTTTAAAAGATTTAGGCCAGTCCCACTTGAATAAATAAATGCGTTTTCAATTCACGGCGAAAGGTCCGAAGGTCAGGTAATTGACGCAAACCAGGGGGAAGTTCGTTCCAGAGGGTAGGTGCTCCAAAGAGAAGGCCCTTCCCCTGGGGGCCGCCAGCCGACATTGCTTGGCGGACAGCACCCTGAGAAGACCCTCTCTGTGTGAGCGTACGGGTCGGTGGGAGGCATAAGGTAACAGCAGGCGGTCCCGTAAGTACCCGGGCCCTAAGCCATGGAGCGCTTTAAAGGTGGTAACCAAAACCTTAAAGTGCACCTTTATGAAGATATGAAGATATCTGTTTACAATGATCTACATGAACCTACAGTACATGATCTGTCTCATCCACAAAATGAAAACTCTGGTCTTGAGAAATTGCTTGGTTATAGGAAACATTGGTTGCTGCTTTATGGTTATCAAGGAAATATAAATACAGGAGTTGGTGAAAAAAAACTAAAGAAGGCTCAAAATTATGCAGCAAAACACTTCTGCATCTATCCAAGCATAGTACATAAAATCATCTGCTACAATGTCCTACCTGTCAATGACTACTTCAGCTTCAACCACAACAATACACAAGCATACAACAGATACAAACTTAAGGTGTTAAACCCCTCCAAATTCGATTACAGAAAATATGACTTCAGCAACAGAGTGGTCAATGCCTGGAATGCACTACCTGACTCTGTGGTTTTATCCCCAAACCCCCATAACTTTAACCTTAGACTGTCTACTGTTGACCTGTTGATCCCATTCTTATGGGATCTGTAAGGGGCATGCATAAGAGCACCGGCTTGCCTACCATCCCTGTCCTACTGTCCCCATTTATTTGTATCCATTCCATGTATTCATAATTATGTTTATACTTATATCTGTTATCTAATGCATGCTTGACAAAAATCCAATTTCATCTGATTATATCCAAATACTGATTTCCTAAAGTTCAAATGAGTCAGGCAGACATTCAGCCTAGGAATGATACTGAATAATTTTCAACAATACTGAATTTTACAAAACTCCTCAGTTGAGGACATTATGTTTTCTCTACCCTGGCTAGCAACTGCTCATATTAATTTGACAGAGCTGTGAAGAAATGTTGAGAAGCTGATAAAAGGAATCACTTGTATGGGTGGGTTGCCTGCTCATGAAAAAGAAATGAAAAAAACTCCTATGGAATATGGAAGCATAAAACTTCAGTTGTGTATCAAACAGGTTTTAAGCTTTGAATTTTATATTCAAAAATAACTTGTCATTAAAACGAATAAGCCCATTTTAATTTTTTGTTATACAATACAAATTTACAAAGAAGAAAGGCTGGAATTCTTGGTTTGTCATTGTGGTTTGTCATTGTGTCACAAGAAAACGGAACTAGAAGTGATCAAGACTTAAAATCTCCTATATCAGGTTTAAAGTATTCTCATATTATTACATAAGAAAGCACAGAAAATAGGAGTTGAACTGATAATGCATCTCAACAATCATTTTTTACACTAGTGGCTTTGGCATAATTTTTCAAACAGTACATAAAATCTATGACTAATTCTTGCCCATCTTGAATTTCTCCTATAGATTGTGCAGGTACATTATAAAATGTTATCTGACCACAACAAAGCAGGAAATAGCTGACCACAAACTATTGTGAGGAGAGTTGCTTTCTCAGAAAGAAAGAAAACATGACTTGTGCTGACAGAAGAAGAAAATGGAGTTTTAAATTAAGACAAGATTTCACTCCATACAGAAAGGAGTAGGATAGAGGACCAATGAGAAGGATGGGTTTATAGCATAGCACTATAACCCAAAAGAAAGTTTAATAAGAGAAAGCTCTGCGCATGCGCAAGATGGCGCTGTTCTGAAGACTCGGCTCCGGCGAGGAAAAAGGCCCCTCCGATGCTGGCAATGTCCTGACGGCCCGTCTAGCCGCTTGCTGTCCCCGGCCCGGGAGATCTCTTTTCGAGCAGCCATGGGAGAGGTCTCTGGACCTTCTCTTACACATGGCTGCCGAGAACGAGGCCGGGTAGGCTGGCGGTGGATTCGGAGGCCATGTTCTGAGGCTCGGAGGTGGGGCGATGAGTCGGCGTTTTCTAGCCGGCCGTTTTTCGGCCGATTCGTCTCGCTGGCGGGCCTCTAGCCTTGACCTGCCTTCCGCCCTCTTCTGACCATCGACTTGGACTTTGGGGGTTTCAGCCTCTGCAACTTGGATGAGAGCGGAGGTATTACATCTACCCTTACTACTGCCATCTGCCTCTTGTGCCACGGTTTGTTGGCTTTCTCCCTGCTGCCGGATTGTGGACTTGGCAGCCTTCATATCCTCCAGCCTCTCGGAGAAGTTCAGCCTTTTATATGGGCCTGGCCTCTTGGGGGGATAAGGCTGGAGAGACCTGGCCTCTGGGGTGGTTAGGATTTATTCCTGGCCATGTCTGGAGGGGGTTGTTGGAGGTTTGCGGGGAGATGATGGAGGCATTCCGGAGCGGTTCCCCTGTAACCAGTCTGTGGTTGTGACTGTGATAACATCATCCATGCCCCCCTCGGCCTTTTTGGGACTTCTATGGCCGTTTTTGGTCCTATTAGGACTTTTTGGGGGAGACAATGGGACTTATTTGGGGACAGAGGAAGACGGAGGAGGATGTGCCCAAGGACTGGAGTGCCATCTCCCCTCACCCCCGGTTCCAGGATGTTTGGACTATACACTCGACAGAATACCACCTAGACTGTCATTTGGTGCCTATCGCTGTTCCATTCTGCGTCCGTCCTCATTCTGGACTAGTACCATCTGCTACCACCTGCCATTCGGAGATGGAGCTTTTGTTTTTGCCGATTCTTAGTCTCAGCTGCTACGCACTATACTTATGATGAACTCTTGCGCCTGCAGTGCCCCGCCTCGCAGGAATGGCCCTCCTCACTACCGAGGGCCGGCCTCCATGACGGGTCTTGGGACCCACAGAGGTGGCATGCGAAAAAGAAGAGCTTGTGGGGTTTTTTAGAGAGGGAACTTTTAAGGGGTGGGAGGGTAAGGGCGGGCAATGGGGGTAACCCGTCGGGTAAGGGGCCAGTCTCTGCACATGCTCGCGGCGGTCTTTCTTTATCAGGTTCGGAGGTTATGGGGGTGGAGGGTGTTCCTATTGATGAGGGTGGTTCTATTGACACGGTAAGTGGGAGAGGCAGATATGGCGGAAGCGAGGGGTCATACCAAGTTTCGGGAGCGCGTGCTCGATGTCTGAAAGCGATCATGCTCCGACCCCTTGGACTTCTCCTGCCTCGGATGGTCAGGATCCCCAGAGCCCGGGCCTTCGGTTGATGTTGTGCAATGCTCGGTCCGTGGTGAACAAAGCCCCCCTTGTTTGTGATCTTATTCAGGGGGGTTCCGCGGACCTTATAGGCATTACGGAGACCTGGTTGGGCACGGAAGGGGGTGTGCCCCTCGTGGAGATGTGCCCGCCGGGTTTCCGTGCATTCCATCAACCGAGGCCCAGGGTAGGGGTGGTGGGGTGGCGGTTGTGATTAAAGAGAGTCTAGAGCCGAGGGAGACCACTGTGCCTCAGATTGCCGGGTGCGAATCCTCTTGTGAGATGGGGTCATAGGTGTCAGATGGGTTTGCTGATCGCACCTGGCTCCTTGCTACGTGACAGCTGCCCTGCCCGAGCTCCTGGAGGTGCTGGCGGGGTGGCAGTTGAGACCCCAGACTTTTAGTCATGGGGACTTTAACTTGCCATCTTCCGCCCGCCATCGACAGCGGCTCGGGAGTTCATGGCTTCCATGACGGCCTTGGACCTGACCCAGGTAATTGATGGCCCTACTCACATTGGGGGTGGCACTCTGGACCTGATTTTTCTCTCTGGTCAGTGGTTGTGAGATCTGGACTTAAAGGAAATAGTCACTGTACCTTTGTCATGGTCAGATCACTCTTCTTCGCCTGGACTTTCTGACCGCCATTCCCCACCGCAGGGAGAGGGAGCCGACCCGTTGGTCCCGCCCCAGGCGCCTGTTGGACCCGGATGGGTTCCGGACGGAGCTTGGGCCATTTCCTGAGGGACTGGCTCACGGCACGGCCGGGGAACTTGTTGCGGCCTGGGAACGGGCCGCGGCGGGGGCCTTAGACCGAGTCGTGCCTTTGCGGCCTCTGACCCGGCGCAGGGCCCAACCGCCCTTGGTTCTCCGAGGAGCTGAGGGGATGAAGCGCCGGAGAAGACGCCTAGAGAGTTCCTGGAGGTCTAGCCGCTCGAAGCTGATCGACACTAGTGAAGTCCTATACTAGGACTTACCTAGTGGCATTGAGGGAAGCGAGGCGTAGCTACGCCTCCTCATTGCATCGGCAGATAACCGCCCGCCGCCCTGTTTGGTGACTCGCCCTCCTTCATCAGGGGAGCGGGATGACCCGCTGCAGGACGGGCTGAGGAGTTTAACGGTTATCTATACGATAAAATCGCTCAGCTCGGGATGGTCTGGACCAAGATTGCGGTGATGCGGGTGAGACGCCGAGGGTGGTCTTGGCGACATTATTTGGGATGAGTTTGACCCTGTGGCTCCCGAGGACATGGACAGGTTGCTGGGTAGGTTGAATGCCACCACGTGTTTACTGGACCCGTGCCCTCCTGGCTGGTGCTGGCCACTCGGGAGGTGACACGAGGCTGGCTCCAGGCGATTACGATCGCTTCTTTGGTGGAGGGTGTCTTCCGGCCGCCTTGAAAGAGGCGGTGGTGAGGCCCTCCTTAAGAAGCCTTCCTGACCCGGCTGTTTTAGGTAATTATCGTCTGTCTCCAACCTTCGCTGCGGCGAAGGTTGTAGAGAGTATGGTGGCATATCAGCTTCCCTTGCACCTGGATGAAACTGTCTATCTAGACCTGCTCCAGTCCGGTTTCCGACCCGGTTACAGCACGGAGACGGCTTTGGTCGCGTTGGTAGATGATCTCTGGAGGGCCAGGGATAGGGGTTGTTACTCTGCCCTGGTCCTATTAGACCTCTCAGCGGCTTTCGATACCATCGACCATGATATCCTGCTGCGCCGGTTGGGGGATTGGGAGTGGAGGCACCGCTTATCGGTGGTTCTCCTCCTATCTCTCCGACCGTCGCAGTCGGTGTTGACAGGGGGCAGAGGTCGCCCCGAGGCGCCTCACTTGTGGGTGCCGCAGGGTCGATCCTCTCGCCTTCTGTTTAACATCTACATGAAACCGCTGGGTGAGATCATCAGTGGTTTCGTGTGAAGTATCAGCTGTATGCGGATGATACTCAGCTGTACTTTTCACACCGAACCACCCCAACGAAGCCATCAAGTGCTGTCCCGGTGTCTGGAGGCCGACGGGTCTGGATGGGGAGAAACAGGCTCAAGCTCAATCCCGCCAAGACAGAGTGGCTGTGGATGCCGGCATCCCGCACAGTCAGCTAAATCCGCAGCTGACCATCGGTGGCGAGTCATTGGCCCGATGGAGAGGGTGCGCAACTTAGGCGCCCTCCTGGATGAACGGCTGTCTCTAGAAGATCATTTGACAGCCGCTCCAGGAGAGCGTTCTACCAGGTTCGCCTGGTGCGCCAGTTGCGCCTTTCTGGACCGGGAGGCCCTATGCACGGTCACCACGCCTCGTGACGCCTCGCCTGGATTACTGTAACGCCTCTACATGGGGCTCCCTTGAAGGGCATCCGGAGGCTACAGTTAGTCCAGAATGCGCTGCGGGTGATAGATGGAGCCCTCGTGGCTCCCGTGATAACACCTATCCTGCGCGGTCTGCACTGGCTACCTGTGGCTTTCCGGTGCGCTTCAAGGTTTTGGTGACCACCTTTAAAGCGCCCATGGCATAGGGCCGGGTTATTTACGGGACCGCCTACTGCGACCAGATACCTCTCACCGACCCGCGCCTCACAGAGAGGGACTCCTCAGGGTGCCGTCAGCTAGGCAGTGTCGTCTGGCGACGCCCAGGAAGGGCCTTCTGTGGGGCTCCCGCCTCTGGAACGAACTCCCCCCAGGACTCCGTCAACTTTCGGACCTTCGAACCTTCCGTCGCGAGCTCAAGACACATTTATTCATCTGTGCAGGACTGGCTTAGTTTTTTAGATTTTAAATTTAGAGGGGTTTTTAAATTGATTTTAATATCTATATTTTTTACTTTTAATTAATTGGGCAGTAGAATAAGTTTTTTAATGTTTGTTTTAATTTGTATATTGATGTTTTTATATGCCTGTGAACCGCCCTGAGTCCTTTGGGAGATAGGGCGGTATATAAATTCAAACAATAAATAAATAAATAAAATAAATAAATAAATAAAACTCCTGCTGAATTCAGCTGGGACACTTGCTGACAGCTTGAATGGCATATTAGTCCTAAGCAGAACATTGAATAGTTCCAGAAATAGCAGAATAGAAAGTAGCTGCTCAAGAAGCAACATACAGTGCATAGAAAAGGAAACTCAGAATTGGCGATTGGTTAAAAAGGCAGTATAAATTATACATTTTGATTATTACCTTTATTTATGCCAATAGTGATTGAAAAATGTATTCGGAAGAGCAAGTTTTTTTAAAAAAAGATTGATGTACATAAAATTGATCAAACCATTACAAATTAATCAGCACAGACAAAAATTTAACATTCCATATTAGTGCAGAGATTTTGTGCTTCTTTGTACTTGGAATGTTAAACATTTCATTCATTCAAATTCATGATTCTGAGTTTAATATGTCATCCTTGAGATTGCAAGTTTGTCTATATTTCATGAGGTAGTTCTCAGCTAAAATAATACTGTACATATAGGGAAGGAGATGGAGTACCAAAACAAAGATGATGCCTGGATACTAAAGTTAGATGGAACAACTATGCACTGTAAATGTTTACATTTACATGAAAATTTACAATCTAATCTCAAAACTGATAGATCCTGATTTCTGAATCTCAAGCATGCAATAAACTTCAGGAATATTAATACTAAAGTTGTCATAGTCAAATATTGTTTGTCTTGTCATGCATGCATCATTAAAATAACCATGGTATAAATTAGTAAGAAGTTGCACATTTTATAGGAAAGATACATCTCTGTTTCTAAATTTATTTATTTATTTATTTATTTGGCGAAGGTTGTAGAGAGTATGGTGGCATATCAGCTTCCCTTGCACCTGGATGAAACTGTCTATCTAGACCTGCTCCAGTCCGGTTTCCGACCCGGTTACAGCACGGAGACGGCTTTGGTCGCTGGTAGATGATCTCTGGAGGGCCAGGGATAGGGGTTGTTCCTCTGCCCTGGTCCTATTAGACCTCTCAGCGGCTTTCGATACCATCGACCATGGTATCCTGCTGCGCCGGTTGGGGGATTGGGAGTGGAGGCACCGCTTATCGGTGGTTCTCCTCCTATCTCTCCGACCGTCGCAGTCGGTGTTGACAGGGGGCAGAGGTCGCCCCGAGGCGCCTCACTTGTGGGTGCCGAGGGCCAGGGTAGGGGTGGTGGGTGGCGGTTGTGATTAGAGAGAGTCTAGAGCCGAGGGAGACCACTGTGCCTCAGATTGCCGGGTGCGAATCCTCTTTGTGAGATGGGGTCATAGGTGTCAGATGGGTTTGCTGATCGCGTACCTGGCTCCTTGCTACGTGACAGCTGCCCTGCCCGAGCTCCTGGAGGTGCTGGCGGGGTGGCAGTTGAGACCCCAGACTTTTAGTCATGGGGACTTTAACTTGCCATCTTCCGCCCGTCATCGACAGCGGCTCGGGAGTTCACGGCTTCCATGACGGCCTTGGACCTGACCCAGGTAATTGATGGCCCTACTCACATTGGGGTGGCACTCTGGACCTGATTTTTCTCTGGTCAGTGGTTGAGAGATCTGGACTTAAAGGAAATAGTCACTGAACCTTTGTCATGGTCAGATCACTCTCTTCTTCGCCTGGACTTTCTGACCGCCATTCACCACCGCAGGGAGACGGAGCCGACACGCTGGTTCCGCCCCAGGCGCCTGATGGACCCGGATGGGTTCCGGACGGAGCTTGGGCCATTTCCTGAGGGTCTGGCTCACGGCTCGGCCGAGGAACTTGTTGCGGCCTGGGAACGGGCCGCGCGGGGCCTTAGACCGAGTCGTGCCTTTGCGGCCTCTGACCCGGCGCAGGGCCCAACCGCCCTTGGTTCTCCGAGGAGCTGAGGGGATGAAGCGCCGGAGAAGACGCCTAGAGAGTTCCTGGAGGTCTAGCCGCTCGAAGCTGATCGACACTAGTGAAGTCCTATACTAGGACTTACCTAGTGGCATTGAGGGAAGCGAGGCGTAGCTACGCCTCCTCATTGCATCGGCAGATAACCGCCCGCCGCCCTGTTTGGTGACTCGCCCTCCTTCATCAGGGGAGCGGGATGACCCGCTGCAGGACGGGCTGAGGAGTTTAACGGTTATCTATACGATAAAATCGCTCAGCTCGGGATGGTCTGGACCAAGATTGCGTGATGCGGGTGAGACGCCGAGGGTGGTCTTGGCGACATTATTTGGGATGAGTTTGACCCTGTGGCTCCCGAGGACATGGACAGGTTGCTGGGTAGGTTGAATGCCACCACGTGTTTACTGGACCCGTGCCCTCCTGGCTGGTGCTGGCCACCGGGAGGTGACACGAGGCTGGCTCCAGGCGATTACGATCGCTTCTTTGGTGGAGGGTGTCTTCCGGCCGCCTTGAAAGAGGCGGTGGTGAGGCCCTCCTTAAGAAGCCTTCCTGACCCGCTGTTTTAGGTAATTATCGTCTGTCTCCAACCTTCGCGGCGAAGGTTGTAGAGAGTATGGTGGCATATCAGCTTCCCTTGCACCTGGATGAAACTGTCTATCTAGACCTGCTCCAGTCCGGTTTCCGACCCGGTTACAGCACGGAGACGGCTTTGGTCGCTGGTAGATGATCTCTGGAGGGCCAGGGATAGGGGTTGTTCCTCTGCCCTGGTCCTATTAGACCTCTCAGCGGCTTTCGATACCATCGACCATGGTATCCTGCTGCGCCGGTTGGGGGATTGGGAGTGGAGGCATAAGGTAACAGCAGGCGGTCCCGTAAGTACCCGGGCCCTAAGCCATGGAGCGCTTTAAAGGTGGTAACCAAAACCTTAAAGCGCACCTTTATGAAGATATGAAGATATCTGTTTACAATGATCTACATGAACCTACAGTACATGATCTGTCTCATCCACAAAATGAAAACTCTGGTCTTGAGAAATTGCTTGGTTATAGGAAACATTGGTTGCTGCTTTATGGTTATCAAGGAAATATAAATACAGGAGTTGGTGAAAAAAAACTAAAGAAGGCTCAAAATTATGCAGCAAAACACTTCTGCATCTATCCAAGCGTAGTAAACAAAATTATCTGCTACAACATCCTGCCTGTCAATGACTATTTCAGCTTCAACCACAATAATACACAAGCAGACAATAGATACAACTTTAAGGTAAACAACTCCAAATGAGATTGCAGATAATATGACTTCAACAACAGAGTGGTCAATGCCTGGAATGCACTACTTGACTTTGTGGTTTTATCCCCAAACCCCCATAACTTTAACCTTAGATTGTTTACTGTTGACCTCACCCCATTCTTATGGGATCTGTAAGGGGCATGCATAAGAGCACCGGCTTGCCTACCATCCCTGTCCTACTGTCCCCATTTATTTGTATCCATTCCATGTATTCATAATTATGTTTATACTTATATCTGTTATCTAATGCATGCTTGACAAAAATCCAATTTCATCTGATTATATCCAAATACTGATTTCCTAAAGTTCAAATGAGTCAGGCAGACATTCAGCCTAGGAATGATACTGAATAATTTTCAACAATACTGAATTTTACAAAACTCCTCAGTTGAGGACATTATGTTTTCTCTACCCTGGCTAGCAACTGCTCATATTAATTTGACAGAGCTGTGAAGAAATGTTGAGAAGCTGATAAAAGGAATCACTTGTATGGGTGGGTTGCCTGCTCATGAAAAAGAAATGAAAAAAACTCCTATGGAATATGGAAGCATAAAACTTCAGTTGTGTATCAAACAGGTTTTAAGCTTTGAATTTTATATTCAAAAATAACTTGTCATTAAAACGAATAAGCCCATTTTAATTTTTTGTTATACAATATAAATTTACAAAGAAGAAAGGCTGGAATTCTTGGTTTGTCATTGTGGTTTGTCATTGTGTCACAAGAAAACGGAACTAGAAGTGATCAAGACTTAAAATCTCCTATATCAGGTTTAAAGTATTCTCATATTATTACATAAGAAAGCACAGAAAATAGGAGTTGAACTGATAATGCATCTCAACAATCATTTTTTACACTAGTGGCTTTGGCATAATTTTTCAAACAGTACATAAAATCTATGACTAATTCTTGCCCATCTTGAATTTCTCCTATAGATTGTGCAGGTACATTATAAAATGTTATCTGACCACAACAAAGCAGGAAATAGCTGACCACAAACTATTGTGAGGAGAGTTGCTTTCTCAGAAAGAAAACATGACTTGTGCTGACAGAAGAAGAAAATGGAGTTTTAAATTAAGACAAGATTTCACTCCATACAGAAAGGAGTAGGATAGAGGACCAATGAGAAGGATGGGTTTATAGCATAGCACTATAACCCAAAAGAAAGTTTAATAAGAGGAAGAAAGGAGAAAAACACCTGGTGTCCCAGGTTGATCTGGCCCATTAGTTCCAGCTTCCGTCAGCCTCTGTTCTCTACCTCTGAGAAATCAATGAAGTACAAATGAACAGTGAGAACTCAGAACTTCAGAATATCCAAATGCAGAAAAGCAGTTCACCTTAGACATACCTTCACAAACATTTTCTTTTACTTGGCCTCCCTCAAATTATGATGCTGAGTTTTATAAACATTTACAAAACATCTAATACCCAATCTTGTAAGCTTTTATCCAGCCAAAGAACAAAGTGCCAAATGTGGTTTGATTCCTAATTCTCACAATTTAGTCAAATAGTCAAGAAAACATGTAATGTGGCTATACCACATTAGGTATTTCACGAGAAGAGTATACCACTTCTCTACTCGCAACAGAATCCCTTATGCCACCAGACTTGAAATTCTGGGCTTGGACAGAAGCTGCGCCCCCTGTGGTCTGATCTAAGGATAGTACACAAAATTGTCTGCTACAACATCTTACCTGTCAATGACTTCTTCAGCTACAACCACAATAATAAATGGGCAAACAATCAATACAAACTCAAGGTAAACTGCTCCAAACTCAATTGCAGAAAATACGACTTCAGCAACAGAGTGATCAATGCCTAGAATGCTCTACCCGACACCATTGTTACAGCCTCAAACCCTCACAACTTCAACCTCAAACTTTCTACTGTGGACCTCACCCCATTTCTAAGCGGTCCATAAAGGGGGTGTGCATAAGTGCACCAGCGTGCCTACCATCCCTGTACTACTGTCCCCATTTATCTATACTTACTTCCTTTGTTTATGTTTATGTTTATACCTATACCTGCTATCTTGTACATTTGACAAATAAATAAATAAAATAAATAAAAATAAATAAAATAGATATGAATCATATGATTGCACAAGAAGTAAAGTAAATGCAGGATCTCTTAGCAGAGATTTACTGGAAGTTCCCACATCAATACTATTCTGGGCTGCCAGTTATATATATATGGAGCCAGCATCTGATCAAACTCAAAGTATTTATTATAGCGATAAATCCTTTAGTAACATAAACTTCTGGCAGACTTCAATTTTTCTGTGTAGACAATGAGCTTTTTTTCCAGATAGTCCTGAGGAAAAAAAAATACTTTTTCAGAAAGTACCCAAAAGCGACCAGCATCTAGTCCAAAGTCCAACTTATCCAAAGCAGCATATGGATAGGATCACAGGCAGACAGAGATGGAACACTGTTACAAACAATTAATGAAACCACTGTTTCCTTTGTTATCAGTTTGGCTAATTTGCTGAGTCATGCCTCTTCCTTTCAAGTGGATGTTTGGACTTCCCTTGCTCTTCTCAGCTCATGACATGTTCCTATGCTTTTGCCTTATCTAGCTAAGTAGAGAGGACAACATAGTTTAGGCTCTGGATCAGACTTATGCCTTCCTGAGCACAGTCTCTTCAGCTAATTCTTGGTACAGGATGAGGCTGTCACTGGTCAAGCTCTTCTTCTGACTGATCCATAACACAGAGTAACAAACCCCTAACTATGCAGGACTTCTCAGTCCTGAAAAGTTGCATCGGGTGTATGGAACTTACTGACAGGCTTTGGTTGCTAAATGTGGGAAGCCCTGAGGGCCGAGGGTTATTTCACAGACTCTGAAATAACTTGACTGACAGACTCTGGTAAATGCTGGATATTCAAGGAGGGACTCCAGGAAGATTAGATCAACTGATTGATCTAAGTACATTATGTATATTTGAAAGAAGTTAAATAAACACAACCAAAGCCCAAACCGTGCACAACAGAATGGATTTGAACTTCACAGTTTGTAATCACTATGTGGTACCAGTAAGATTTTTACTATTTAATGATATTCCTTGAGATCATAAACTATTTATGTGTTGAAGGGGGACCTGTATCATGCAGTCTGACAAGTACAGAATTCCTAAAGTGTAAGTGTGAATGGTTTTGACACAGATTTTTTTTCATATATTTGGAAATATGTGTACGCTGTAGCTGTTGTCATCAAATTATAAGATGTTACAATATATAGATAGAGGTTATTGGAGCTGCAGAGACATTAATAACATGTAGAAATGATAGAAATATACATAAAAATATTTTCAAAATTATGATCATGAAAAAATTAACTATGATAATACGGTAGAAAATGACAAGCTTAGGCCAAAGTTTACAGAAAACTGCAAATGTTTATATACTATGGGAATATACTGTAAAAAAGCCTACCATTTTAGGGTTATATAAGAATGCCAGTTATGTATATATGCTTTCAAAGGCTGCATGCATAATTCTCCTCATATATTTCTTAAGAAACAATTATATTTACTTCAGCAAGATGGCCTTGAAGCTCTTTTAATATCTATCCTTCCACCCTCCCTATCATGAAATTCCCTTTTAGATAAGAAATGGCATGCAAAGCATGAAACAAGTAAGAAACGGGAAGCAAAAAAAATGATGGCATGTAGTAAGAAAAGAAAATCTATTTTATGCCAACACCATTCATTCTGTACTTTCTAAACTGGCAAATAATCCCTGATGAATTTTATAAATTCATATCCTTCACACATTATCTTTTGTTTTTTAAACCTTTATCCCTATCTTTTTCTGGCTTTCATTAACACCATCCAGATTTGCCTCTGTCCTCTTAATATACTTAATCTTGATGCATTTATTTTGTGACTAATATCTCATTCATGCTCTATATAGTTGGAAAAAGGAAAGAGGAAAATATAGGTGGATTGCAGGGTTTACTGAAACTGAAATAAAGCAGGAGACTGACATATCGGTCAGAAGCCCTGATGGTGCAATAGTTATAATGCAGCATTGCAGGCTAACTCTGCCCCACAGTCTGAAGTACGATCCTGGTGGAGCTCAAGATTGACTCAGCCTTCCATCTTTCTGAGTTGGTAAATTTTTTTTTGTTTTGTTTACATTTATATCCCGCCCTTCTCCGAAGACTCAGGGCGGCTTACAGTGTGTAAGGCAATGAGGAGGAGGAGCCAGGATTGTTGGGGACAATATGCTGACGTTATAAACCTCTCAGAGAGTGCTGTAAAGCACAATGGAGCAGTATATAAATCTAAGTGCTATTGCTATCATTCCATTTCTGCCACTCCAATGATTTTTTTCACAGCTAATATTTCAAACAACCAAAACAATTCCTTTATACACGGACATCACCAGATGGAATACATAGGGAAATCAAACTGACTATATTATTTCATATTGTTATATTATTGCAATTATGATATATTATTTTGTATTGCATATATTGATGCACTTATTAATTTAAAGAAGTTTGTTCAGAATTGCAGATGTTGCACATATGGGGGGGGGTGGCCAAAATATTTATGACATAAAATTGAGAAGTTAAATATAACTCTAATTTGAAATTATGGTTTCTTGAGATTGTTTTTGTCAATATCTGAATTAATCTTTCTTCAACAAATGGGCAAAAAAATCCAGTGTCCAAGCAAACTGCTCTAGTGAGGTCTTTGTATTGATGAAGTAACAATAATTTGATCTTATCCAATGAGATTTCAACCCAATGCCCATAACCATTGATAGTTGTCGACAAACTGCATAAAATTGTAGTAATTTAATCAAGAGTCCTAATAATTAAATCCTGTTGCAAATAAAAATGGAATTAGCCATGACTTGCTTCTATGAAATTGGTAGTCCAATCCTATGGACATTTAGATCTGAGGTTATTCCTAGTGCAGTCTCGCAAACTTCCTCCTTGACTACGTTCATCTCTATTAACATTATATCGTTTTTTGCTGAAAATATAATCATTTAATGTATCCTTTATGTTTCAGACTATATTGGGACGAATGAGAGAACTCATGAGAGAATATTGTAAAGTGCATATTCATTAAAAAGAATAAGAGAGCAATTTGATTAAATTGCTACACTGTGAATCAGCTTTCCAGAATGAAATGGTGTGATGTCAAGGGCCATAGTTATCCTCTACCTCAGAACAGTGGTGGGTTGCCCCCAGTTCAGACAGGTTCTATAGAACCAGTAGTAAAACGGGCAGGAGGCTCCGCCCACTGACCCAAATGTCATCAAAACTCTTCTGCGCATGATGTGAACTGGTAGTAAAGGTAAGTAAAACCCACCCCTGCCTCAGACTGATATTGCATTCTGCAATTACTGAGCAATTTCTTATCCCTCCCAAGCAAAAATGAAGCCTAGTACTAAAGGAAACAAAAATTAAAGTATTCATAAAAGATCTTTAGACTTTTTGCCAATTCTCAAGGTACAAAAAAGAACACTCTGACTGTAACACTGAACAAAATTAGACAATTATTTTAGCTCTTAAGATATTTTTCTAGATATTCAGGAGTAAGAACCCATTTTAAGTAATATGAAATTAAGGAGACATAATTTTACTATGTCAATGGAGAATATCAGTCATAGTACATAGCTGTACCAAAGGTTCTTTTTCAAAAGGCAACTGGACTTTGCTTTTCCTTGAAGAAGTTTTGCTTCTCATCCAAGAAGCTTCTTCAGTTTTAATACTCATGCACAGCATATATGTCACACAAAAACACCATTTGTGTCCAAATCAGGGATCCTAAACTACTTTAAAGTTGTGGGCAACTGTGTTTCAAATATACCTTTTTGCATGTGCCATGCATTTGTTTTGGATTAAATAAATAAGGGAAGAGATCTTTCACAAAAAGACTAGGAAGGGGTATAATTTTATTTATGTGTTACATTTATATTCTGCTTTTCTTTCAGGAGTCAAATATAAAACACCACTTTCTGTCTGTGACTTGAATCTGTCTTAGTCAAATATTCAACTGTATAATAACATACTGTTTCTTAATTAGAAAAACACACCTGTAGGCCATTTTTCAAAAATCAAACAACAAAATGAAAACATTACAAGAATCAAGATTACCGCTTCTTATAGTACAAAGTATGTAAAAAGCAGATTTAATAAAATTCCATCAGGATTTTGTGCATTCTTACATCAGATAAGCAATTGGCTTTTGTGGCCAAAAAATGCACTTTTGGAGAAGGAATGTGTGCTAATGGAAAGGTGTGGCCATCTAATGGTTCAGGGCAGTCTTTCAGAGTTATTTATCAGAGCTGCATATGTCTAACTCATGCTAATGCTGCAGAGGGAAACTTGTCAGTCACACATTTGAGAAACAAACTATACCAGGATTAAAGAAAAAAAATACTGCAAAATGAATTTTTGTAATAAAAGCTAAAAATGGTGTGGAAAACTGGAATGGGAATTTTTTTTTCAATGTTAATGCCTTACTCCAGGGGTGGGGAACCTTTGTCCTTTTCTGACTTGTGGACTTCATTTTTGCCTGGCTCAGAAATTCTGGGAATTGAAGTCCATAAGTCATAAAAGGGCCAAGGTTCCCCACCCCTGCTTTACCCAAACAGAATATTAAACCAAATATTAAAGAGAATCTCTCATTTGACATTCAAATGAAAATGTATTTGCTGTTACTAAAGTTTTATAAAATACATAACGGCGCCAATACTTGAAAAATGATTAAATAATTGCCAGCTGTTAAATGAGTAGACAAGGGATTTGTATACTGAGACTTTGAACAAGTCCTCTGCCAAACGATCTTAAATAAATATAGTTTTGTTAGAGTAAAAGGAAACATTTTGTAGGAGCAAACAAAAATATTGACTCTTTAACGTATCACATCCCAATCAGAAATGGGAAGCCAAGGATTGTAAAAATGATTTCAGGATTGTTGTACTTCATATCTAAATTGTCTAGAACAACTTCCTTCATCCTGGCCTAGGGAATCATTGTGGTTGTAAAGGTTATTTTAATAATTAGAATGTAGAAGTTTTTGGAAATAAATGGCTCAGATAGGCTAATGTGGAAAGAAATCAATAGTTCATTGATGCTAGGAGGAAGGTTGATTTCTGGGGAAATGCCTAAGCAAAGTTGGAAGCAGATTCTGGAAAGTGGCAGTAGGTACTACTACTATTCTCCTCCTCCAGTGAGGCTACCTGCTAGTTTGGAAACATTGGAAATGACTACCTCCTTAGAACCAAGAGAAGAGCCTATTTGCAGTCTGATTGGAATTAGAAAACCAAAAACCAAAAAAATCCTTCTGCCACTGCTTCCAATTCTAATTACTACCTTCCAAAACTGCCTTTGGCCTTAAAAATGGATAGGGAATATTTCATATACCTAATTTGACGCTCCAGTAGGTAGCCTTGTAAACATTGATAATTACTAAGTGTGGTAAAGTGCTAAGCAGGCAGTCAAAAGCTCTCAGATTGGAAGATGGAGCAATACAAGGAAGCACAAACAGTACAAAACATTCCTGTCCTCCACAGGTTCTCTAATTGGATTGGTATAATTTACTCTGTGTGGAGCTGCTGTTGAAAATTACTAGTAAACATTGGCTGGGGTTAATGTGGCTGCATACATCCTTACTGATCAGACTCAATATTATTTTGTGACATCTCTTCTTTGGGAGCTGCACTGACTACCAATATATTTCCAAGTGCAATTGGAAGTGGTGGTTATTACCCTATTAACTTTTTGCAAGGGATTTGGGTCAGATGTTGGGTCAGGGTAGAAGGGATATCTTGGTATTGATGTATTTTTTCAGAGAATGATGTTATTGCTTATCCTTAGGCATAGGCACTGGGGGTTATATGTTGTGAGTTTTTCTATATTTTAATATTTGTAAGCTGCCTATAATCACTTGTAGGTGGCTATATGGTTATATAATATAAATAAATATTAAAGCCCACTATAGCTTTGTATCTCTGAAGCTGCTTGTCCTGGTAGATCAAGGGTGTCAAACTGGTGGCCTGTGGGCCGGATGCGTCACATGCAGGCCACACCCACTCCAGCTTCACAAAGGGGGGAAAAGTCACGAAATGTCACATGACTCCGTGAGCTTGACATCCATGCGGTAGGTTGTGCCTGGCAAATATGGCCAAGTGAAAAATGGCTGATAAAAGGCCCTCCTTATCTTGAGGTGGGCATTTTCTGTGGAGTTTCTTTCCTACTTCATGGTCCTATGGAGATTTCTCAAGAAATGACTTCTCTAAGAGGCCTTTGAGGTTGATTTTTGACTGACTGAGACATGGTGCCAGATTTATATTGTTCATTTGATGTTACTATTTTGGTTTAATGATTGATTATATTTATTATTTATTGTGTAATTTCATTTTACACCTGCTAAGAGACCTCTTGTTAGAAGCAATATATCAACCTTATAAATAAACAATAGTCTATAGCCCATTCAGTCTCAGCAGGTAGCAGCACTTTGCCAACCTCATCTGGGCTCAAAAACAAAGGAGAATCGGGCCTGGTTGACAGTTGAATGGGAGACTTTGGCGAAATACCAGGGCTATAAACTAGCCTGAAAGATGAAAATGTATCACAGAAAATGCCACGTTGTACACCATTTCAGTCCTGCTCTTAAGAAAACAGCATGGATATGTCCATAAAGCCACCAGGAGATAATTGAGCTCTTTCTGAAGACTTTACCAATTATACTTAGGCTATGAAAGGTAATTCTTGAAACTATATGTACAAAAGGGCATCACAAAAATGATAGTTACAAATTAAATTAGCAAGGGGAAAACAGTATCTTTTCTAAGAAGAACTTCTGTCATAGCCAACATAACAATTCTGCAGTATTATGAAGCCAATTTTTTTTAGGAAAAGATTTTTTGCAAATCAATATTTGTTTTCAGAATTTAATATACAGAAGCACCTCTAAAATTATTAAGATGTCAGTTTCAGAAGAAAACAAATCTCATACTTGATGCCATTATGCAACATCTAAATGGCCTGAAGTTTTCTTGTAAGATTTTTCAGCACAAGGAAAGATACTGTAACTATTCTTTATAGGGAAAACACATAAGGAGTAAGAGTTAAATAGAAAGATAATTTTAGTTCTGAAGTTACTATACATGAAAAATGTGAATATTATATCCAAACACAGTCAGTTTATACTGATTATTGATGTCTTATAGTTGCCCACACTCTACAGAGAGAATATTAGGACAAAAGGAACTTTGATCTGCAAGTCAATTTATCTGAGCATTCATCCCTCATAGAAAAAAGTAATATATATTATGAAATACCAGTAACTTTTTAAACAAAAGAATTATCTTCCAAGCCGATTTTTGGCAATGCTATTACTGATCAATAGAAGAGTATTTTTATACTAAAATGTAGACACAAAGATTTTTATTCAGCCTCATTAATTACTATAAAGCTTGGCACTTAAATACTTGGAGAGAGTAGAGCAGCAATAAAACACAAGTTAAATTTTCTGTTCCTCAATGGAATACATGCTCTTCCATTTTTAAATGGCACTGTTCCCTTTCTATATCGATTATAAAACATAGTTCAAATCTAGCTACTATGATAGTAATCTTAAAATGAACATCAATATACAAAATCAGTGTGTTTGTAGATACTGCATAGCTACTTGGCTTATGGAATCAGAGTTAGAAGGAAACTCAGAGTTCATCCAGTCTAACCTGTGATCTTGTTGGAAATCTGCTATGTAGCATCTTTGATTGGTACTCTTTCAGTTCTGCTAAGAGACCTAGAACAAGAGAGGCATTCTGAAACCTTTATGCTAAGGCTGAAGAATTTACACTAACAGAAAAATTTTATTACAGTCTAACCTATAATCCTTCTCTTTTCTATTTTTCAGAGCACAATAAATGAGTTCAGTTATCTAAATGGCACTGAATTATACAATTTAAGATGATTCTTAAATAGCTTTGCTGTTATCTTTGTTTCCACCTTGCTCTTGGTCTGTACACTTCTCATCATCTCCAATACCATTTTTCCATTCATGTTTGTTTATCCTTCTTAAACTGTAGGGGCCATGATATTTCAGATGAAACGTAACTAATCCAGAAGAGAGTGCAATTCTACCTTCTAACAAGTTGAATATCATATTCTGTTCAAATGGCTGAGAATTGCATTATCCTTTTAAACTGATATCTATTACTGCTGACTAGGAGCATGGTGGCTCACATGGTTGAGTTGTTGCTGCAGGATGGGAAGAGTTCCTGTTATTTGCTCCAGCTCATGCTGATCCAGTAGTTTGAAAGTGGGCAACTGTGAGTAGATAGATACTACTTCAGAGGGCAGCTTAACAGGGACATGAAAGGAGCCCCCAAATGGGAATCCCCCAGGCAATAGTGATATCATTGACTAATCCTTTCAACTGGGAAACATTTCAGCGCTCCCAATATGACTCTAGTAGTAGTAGCACTGCTGACTCATGTTTTGTTAAATCAACTAAAACTACTAGATTATTTTTATATGTAGTGTTGTCAAGCAAAGCATCATCTATCCTGTATTTATGAAAGGGATTCTTCCTACCTAAATACAAAAATTTACATACTTTTATTTGGGGGAAATTTGTCCTATCTTGTTAAAACTATAGTAAATATTGGTTGGTTGAATATAAATTACCCCACCTGGTCCAGTAATTTCTCTGTTTCTTTTTCTAAGATATTTATAAAGATTTTTAGCAACATTACAGCTAGAGTAATACCCAGAGATACCAGATTAGTGGCTCAGATGACTTTAAATATAACCAAATACATTCAGCATGCTAAGTTATCAGATATAAGCAATCTTCGTGGGAGATAAATACAATTTTCCTCTTCAGAAAACAACACACCTTTAAAGATCATTTGCTGGGTAGTAAGGAGTAGAGAGTTCTTCTTAAGTCCCCACTGAGCTATTCTAATAAAGTCATGGTTAAATATTTTGCAAAATCCTAAGGGTTATCAAAATTTTATTCTTATTTTCTGGAAATCATACTTGCTGGAAAATCTTGCACATGTTTGAATAAGGTAAGTCAAATTTAGGCAAGTGATTGGACAATACAATATGGCCACCCTTGTGGAGATCTGGAGAATTCTTATCTGCCTCAGTACAGGGATATTATATCACTGGCATTTAACCTCTCTACAAATTTCAAATACAATACATAATTGCTATGCATGATACTATGTAATAAAAAAGGGATTCCCCCCCCCATCTTTGATGGGAACAGGGGTGGGTTCTAATTTTTTTTACTACCGGTTCTGTGGGTGTGGCTTATTTTGTGGGCATGGCTTGATGGTCATGTGACAGTGGGTGTGGCTTGATGGTCATATGACTGGGTAGGCATGGCCAACTCAATGTATCTCATGTCAAGGGGTACCTCGCCTGGCCCCTCCCCTCCCAGCCATTCCTTTCACACCCAGCCTCAATGTATCTATAGTTCTGCAAAAATGTTGTTCACCTTTTTTCAACTTTATTATCTACATACTATAGATCAGGGGTCTCCAAACTTGGCCACTTTAAGTCTTATGGACTTCAACTCCCAGAATTCCTCAGCCAGCTTTGCTGTCTTAATGTGGCCAAGGTTAGAGAGCTCTGCTATAGATGCACTTTCATGGACCACTGAAAGGAGGAAATGGCTCACATGTTTTGCCCAAGAGTGTGATAGGCAACAGTCTTTTAAGGGGTGCTAGAAAGAAGGGGGGGGAAGCATTTTCCAAAGCACCAGAAGGCAAAACAAGAAGCAATGGATGGAAACTCAACAAAGAGAGAAGCAACCTAAAACTAAGGATAAACTTCCTGACAATGTGAACCTATATAGGTTTCAGTCATAATTTTACATATAAAATAGCCATTCATGTAATACAACCTGCATATTGTTCAAAACAATCATTAGTATTATGGCTGATGTTTGACAGCAAGCCTAAAATCCCCATTCCCTCCCCACTCCAGGGGAAGGTTACTTCAAAATCCCCATTTCCTCCCCACCCCACTAATCTGTTCTGGGAAGGAATCAAACTCCCCCCTCTTCATTTCCCAAATAAAATATCCCAGATAATTAAGGAATAATCAAGCTGCTAGCAAGGAACCTGCCTGGAATTCCACATTCCTGCCAGCTGCATAAAGGAAACTTTGTAAGCAGAAAACAGCTACTGGTGCTTACAGATAATATAAAGTGGAAGCCGGAAGTTCGGCTCCATTTACAAGCAGGCAGAAAACTCATTCAAGACAGGATACTTCACAATGGAAATCGCCCAAACCTTTTTAGAAACACAAAGCCCATGTTGCACAAACCCCAAAACTTCAAAAACATTGAACCATATAAGAATTCCTCCTCTTATTCAATTTGTTGTTCAGCTGACCCAAAAAGGAGCTTCCAGCTCTGTCAATTTAAAACGAGAGCGGGTTTCCCCCTCCCTTCTTCTTTGCCAAGCGATCTCCTGGCTGAGAAGCAAGCCGATCAGTTAGGAGGCTTCTTGGCTTCTCAATTTAAAGTGACAGTGTCTTGTTTTTTTTTTCCTCTTCTTCGACAAATGAGTCTTGATTTTTTCCTTCTAGCCGATCAGTTGGGAGTTGGGACGCAGCAATAGATTGGGGGTGGGGCCAGGCAGAATTATTACTACCAGTTCTCCGAACTACTCAAAATGTTTACTACCAGTTCTTGCGAACTGGGGAGAACCGGTAGCAATCCACTACTGCGTGGGAACGCAATTAAATCTCAAAATTCTGGAAGAAGAATTTAATTATAGCAATGATCACTTTTGAATTCAATCCAGATTAATATCCTTTCATTCTTGACACTATTTCTTCTTATTTTCATCACATTCAATACCTCCTTCCCACTGCATTCAACTTCCTTTCATGTTTCTCTTGAGAAATCAAACATTTCCATAATATGTAGTAAGCTGTTCCATACAGCCAATTTAGCTTCATTTGACATTCAGTCTGCCTTTTCCACTTCAGATCTCAATAGCTGCTTATCCCTAGAAGTGAGGATGGTTTGCAAGGATAGAAAAATATGGAGAGGTAAAGTGAACAGTTTTGCCTAAAGTAGATTTAGTTGTATTTCCTTTCCTATCCTTATCTCATGCCTTTACTTATTTAGCTTATTATTGTTCATTTCTTTGCTATGCTTTAGATAATACTCCAAAATGGAATTATGTGATGAGTATGTAAAGTCTGCCTTTCTAATAGGGAGCATGGAGAATGATAATGTGTCTCATTGATTAAAGTTGCATTCACATTTCAGGGAAGAATAGCTATTTTAATAAGAACTGCCAAAGCGAGGGCTTCAAATGATTTCCTTTCAGCTGTACATTATTAATAGAATCAATTAGCCAAATTTATACTCCAGGAAAAATATTGATAAGGTAAAGGTTAAAGAATGATGAGAAGTGACTTAAATATGAAAATGGCATACAGTTTAAATGTACTATGCACATGCTATGAATAGTATTATCTTTTTAATTCATAAGCAGCAGCACTGCTAGCTTTTCTAAATTAAGTTGCTGGGGGAAAAGAAAATATATAACAGAATGATAGAACATGGAAACAGCTAATGCATTGTTTCTGATGTATAGCTTTCAGATCCCAGAATTCCACCACCATTTATGAGAATTCTAGGAATTAAAGTACTCACCCCTGAAAATTGCCAAATTTGAGAAACATTTATAGGAGTTTCCCAGTTCCAACCTGTTTGCCAGTAGGTGGCAGACTAGTCAATACAATCACAGTAACAGAACCGAGCAACATAATTTAATGCTTTGGGCATGAGAGAGAATTATATGCTTTTTGTGTAGAAAGAGTTGCAATCGCTTTGAAATATAGGCACACATACACACACACACTTGAATCCCATTTTAGGGCATGATAGTCAAGGACTATTTCCAAACTATACCTTCCATCATTTCTGGCATTTAAGGCTCTATTTGCAAAGGCTAAAAAACAGAAGATAAAGGAGCTGATCATTGCCCCAGCTCCCTAATGGAAATTAATCCTCCAGCTTTTCTAAGATCTCACAGTAGAGTCTTTGCTACTGCTAGCAAAAGCTGAACATTTCCACCAACCTCTGAGGAATGTTGTCACAACTGGAACAATGGGCAATCATGTATGTTTTGCATCTTAAATGACAAGTTGTGATTTAATCACCCAAGAGTTTATAACACACACTTTAAAGTAGCAAATAAAACCCAATATGTGTCAAATTCTCAGACTGCAGGTAGGCAAGATTATCTCTGTGTGTACAAAGATACTTCAGGCATTTCTCTTGAAGTATTGAGACCGCCTACTGTGACTCTTTCCCTCTGGGTCTCTTAATAAAAAAGAGGAGAAGCTGGATGATTGGTGCACAGCAAAGTGCCAATTTCCAGCCTATCCATTTACAAACCCATCAATTTGGGGTGATGTGATTTTCCATTTTATTCAAAATATAAAACTTGACTTATTTTTTAAATCCCAGATTTGTGACCCAGAAGAAGTCAGTCACTCTATTTTAAAAAGTATATAGAAATCAAATGGTTCTTCTCTCCTACAAATCCAAATGGCCAGCAGAGATAACAGTAGTCATTAAGTTAAATCTGCTTAAGTTAAGTCATTAAATCTAAGCAGTATGCTGGCTGAGAAATATTGTATATGAGTGCATTTTTGTAGGGCAGCAACTTGAGGAAAATTGAGAATTAGACTAGGGAAAATTTCACTCAAATTTCCACTCAGCTAAAACACTTCAGGGGTCTCCAACCTTGGTCCCTTTAAGACTTGTAGACTTCAACTCCCAAAGTTCCTCAGCCAGCAAAGCTCTGGGAGTTGAAGTCCACAAGTCTTAAAGGGACCAAGGTTGGAGACCCCTGTGTTAGATGACTGTGGACCTTTCAGCCAATCTAACTAGAAAGATTGTTGTAAGGATAACAGAATATTCTGGATATATCTGAGGAAGGGTGGGATAAAAAGGTCAACTTATTCTAGGAACATCTGCCACACTACAGACAAAGCTAATCAAACTAATATGCTGCGGATATATCAAAATGGTAATATTTTGATAAGAAAACCATAGGGCAATGTAATATACTGGATTTCACTCAAAAAAGCTGTTTGGAGTTACACAGAGTAGCTCTTTAAAGCAGAGGTCTTCAAACTTGGCAACTTTAAGACTTGTGGACTTCAACTCCCAGAATTCTCCAGCCAGCATAGCTGCCAAGTTTGAAGACCTCTGTTTTAAAGCAGACACATCTTTTCCTGGAATCATAAGGCAGCTATAAAGGACATTTGTAGGAATATTTATTTTTCAGATATCCAATAAGATCTAAACTTACTACATCAAAGTTGAATTTTGGTCATGGGGGCATTTTTGACCTTCTTCTCTTTTTACATACATATCATGAAGATGATATGGCCCAGCCTCCAGCTACATTTAGAAAACTTCATTTCATATTAATCACACTGGAAGCAATTATCTGTACACATGAGCCTATGGCATTAATCAAAAGCTTTGAAGTGTAAACTATATAAATACATTTCTCTCAATAAGTTCACATTTTTAAAATAAATTGGATCTGTACATATACAATAGAATAGAATTTTATTGGCCAAGTGTGATTGGACACACAAGGAATTTGTCTTGGTGCATATGCTCTCAGTGTACATAAAAGAAAAGATACGTTCATCAAGGTACAACATTTACAACACAATTGATGATCAATATATCAATGTAAATCATAAGGATCTATGTAAATCATAATATGACCACTGTTGTGCCCTAGGGTCATCTTATCATCTTTTGGGACCTTCTGACAAGCAAAGTCAATGGTGAAGCCACATTCACTTCACATCCATGTTACTAACTTATCTACTGCAGTGATTCACTTAACAACTGTGGCAAGATAGGTCATAAAATGGAGCAAAACTCACTTAACAAATGTCTCATTTAAGAACAGAAATTTTGGGCTCAATTGTGGTCATAAGACAAGGACTACCTGTATGGCAAAGACCAAGGAACCAGAGAGTAGAGCAGGTCCTTGGAACCTCTCTGGAAAAAGAGAATATGGAAGATCAACCACATGTGTTCCAGGCCAGGGGTCTCCAACCTTGTCAACTCTAAGACTTGTGGACTTCAACTTCCAGCTTTGCTGGCTGAGGAATTCTGGGAGTTGAAGTCCTCAAGTTTTAAAGTTGACAAGGTTGGAGATCCCTGCTCCAGGCAGCTACTCTTCACAAGGAGACTGCAGGTAGCAGTTTTCTGTGGGTTTGAGCACTGGGGAATGATGGGATTAGTCATCCTGCTTGCAACCGTAGCACAGATTTTTAAAGAACACTAAGTTTACAAACCTCCTTTCTAATCACTTTCAGAAATTTCTCATTAAGTATTTTAAAGCTATTAGAGACCTTCAGAACCTCACATTAGAAAACTGAGTCAGTCTTCAGTCCTGTACAAAAGAGCATTTTAGTTATAAGCTTAAGAATTTAAAGAATCTGAAACAGCAAAAAAACTAAATAAGAGTTTAATCTTAGAAAATTATTCATAGACTAAGGTTCCAGGTAAAATTGGAATATTGAATCTTTTACAGTAAGATTTTGGAATTAATTAATAAAGTACAAATAGTTTTTATGGAAAATAGATCCTCTTTTGGTTTTTACAAAACATAACATAGATAAGCAGTTTCATGATTTCAAAAATGGGACACTAAAAGGAAAATGCAGATGACAAACCAAGAGATATTTTTTCCTATTGGATTTGCAAAAGTGGTTAAAGGTTTGAAGAACTCTGCAATGAGACAAAGAAGAAATGAAGAGAAATCAAATCCTACAATAATATTTGAACTAAAGTTTAAGACTGTCAGAAATAAAAAGGAGGAATATAAAGTTGGTTTATTTAATCAAGGTTAAAACAACAGTTGTTACTTCTGGCTACCCTTTATGGACTTTCTGCAGACATCAAGACTGAACATGTTTTCATATTTTATGGATGTATTTATAGATAAGAGATGGAATGTGATATAACTTTAGTGGTGGTAATCAGTTACTAACTTTGTGTAAACTTGTGATAAAGGTTGGAAATAACTTCTTTGTATGCTACTTTTCTTTTTATTCTGATTTTTCTCTTTTTTCTTTTTCCATGCACTTTTTACTTCTCTCTTTTCTTTCTTTAAGTTTCATTTGTATTAGATTTTACTATTATAATCAAATGTATATATGGAACGCTTACATGTGCATTTAGAAGTACACCAAATTAATTCACTGGCACGTCTATCATTTCTTCTTTAACAAAACCATTTTTTTAACAATATGTTTCAGATCTTCCAAAAGACCTTACATAAAATATTTTATGTTTTAATTATAAATGTTTAAAAAGCTGTATGATTTTTAAGCTCTCCATATGCTGGTGTAATGATTGGATCTTGTTACGTTTGGTACTCTTGCCAATTTCCTGATCATGATTGTATTGGCATAATGGCTTGTAAATACTAGTGAACTTCTGCAATATTAGAATCTTTTGCTGAAACTTTTAAAAAAATTTAAAAGAACAAAATAAACAAACCATTACAGAAGTGCAGACACAGAGTTATTGAAGCAGAAGTCAATATGTTATAATTTGACCAAAATTTTCAGGATGGATACTACTATATGAAGGAATGTCAAAATGACATAATACTATACAAACATTTAATTTACCACATCATCTGCCAACTTTAAAGGAGAAACATGACATGAAAGTATGATGGGACAATAAATGGATTGTGTTAAAACCCAGAAATGCAGCCTCATGTTTCTCAAATGCAAGAGAATTCACTAGCACTTCAATCTGCAATTACAGTACAGCAAGATTATAGTTAAAATAGGACTTGAGGTAAAAAGTCTTTTGCAAATCACGATATGATTGTCAGAAGAAAAATACTGTGTTGAATGTGACAGTCAAAGAATGCTAAAATGCCTTCTCTATTGACCACATGGTATCTCAAATAATCTATGACACAGATTCTAACAGATTTATCATAAAATAAATAGCTTTAAACAAGGGCTGGAGACATATAAAGTACTGCTGTAGTGACTTAAACTCAAACTAGGCTAGCAATATGATACACCATTGAGGACCCTCCTGTTTTCATCCTGGGTTTTTAAAGGAACCTCAATAAAGCAATGCCTAGAATATCCTGGAGCAGAAAAAAAGCCATGATTTATATTTCAAAAGCAATAACTGGGTTGGGACTGTGATACATGAAAAAGGTATTTCATGTTAGGTATGAAATGGAGTGAGACTTGAAAAGAAAGAGAATATTGGATTGGTTTCACAAATCACATATGAGTTTGCAGGATGATTTGCATGTTGATCTTACTCAATTTATAGAAGTTAATCTCATGTTACTTTTTGGAAGCCACGTTTCACTGAATGCCTTGGAAGCAAACATTGCATCACTCTCAAAAGTCAGGGAGCTGCAGTTTATAGAAACTGACAAAATTGAATACTTTTGGTGAATGTTAAAAGGAAGTGAGGTAAGTAGTATGGTAAAGGAAAAATCCCAGCCTCCCCTGAGTAAGTCACAACAGCAGAGAATAAGCCCCAATATCAAGAATGAGTATTGACACACTTAAGCTTAAAAGCTATCATGATAATGGAGCAGATTCAGGGGTTGGGGAGGAAAGTTGAGGGAGATGGTAAACGTTGGAGGCAGTGGTGGGTTGCTACCGGTTCTCCCTGGTTCGGGAGAGCCGGTAGCAGAAATGTTGATGTGATAGTGAACCAGTTCACTCCGACCGTCAGCTGGGCCCTCCTGCCCGCCACTGTGCTATACCTATCTTTATTCCTTCATTTTTAGCCCAGCTGAAAAGCGCAGCAGAGCGGATTGCCATGCCTCAGCTCATTGGTGGGTTTTAAGATTTTTTACTACCGGTTCTGTGGGTGTGGCTTGGTAGGTGTGGCATGGCTTGTGGGTGTGGCTTGGTGGGCACAGCAGGGGAAGGATACTGTAAAATCTCCATTTCCTCCGGATCAGCTGGGACTTTGGAGGCAGAGAATAGATGGGGGTGGGGCCAGTCAGAATTTTTACTACCGGTTCTCCGAACTATTCAAAATTTCTGCTACTGGTTCTCCAGAACTGGTCAGAACCTGCTGAAACCCATCTCTGCCTCAGCTGTTCAGCAATTCAATGCGCTTGCGCAAAGTGCAAGTTTGGCACGCTTGCAAGCAATACGCAAAGTGCATGTGCGAAGTGAACCAGTGGTAACACTGGTTAGAACCCACCACTGGTTGGAGGTTGACAAAAAGAAACTTAGAAACAATGTACCTGACAGACATATCAATTCTGTATTATTACATTCCCCCCATCTTTCTATGTTGTCTAGCTTTGATAAAACCTATGGTCTAGACCAGTGGCCTCCAACCTTTTGGGCACCAGGAACCATTTCCATGGAGAGAGGTTTCCCTTCGGACCAGAGGAGGTGCGGTTTCATGGGCTGCCTGCAACCCCTAGATGGGGCTTCACTTGTTTGCATGGCCTGATTTCTGGCATTCCATGGACTGGTTCTGGTCCACGGACCAGGGATTGGGGACCCCTGGTCTAGACAGAGAATAGAACTGGTTGTTCAAGCTGCTTAACCAGAAGGAAAGAAAGGAAACCAGAGGCTACAGAAATAAGTACTTGCTTATATGCTCATTGGAAGCCTCATTGGTACTGTTAGTGAGAAAGTAACTCCTACATGCTACTGCCAGAAGAATTAACATTCTTGGTCAGGCATTTTATTTCGAGCATGACTTTGCATAGCTTAGGTTCTAAAGAATCTGTTTTTGTCCTCAAATCCTGTTCATAATTTCTCAAAGATTTGGGGAGAATAAACTTCACTAGGTTCTCTTCACCTTTGGAGATGCTGATGTTTGCTTTCTCTTATGTGTTGCCCATTTCTCTGTCTACAAGGGTCTCTGAAAAGCAAAAGTCTGAAAGTATAAAGTATATCTCCCAGATGTTCAGTGAATACTGAAAAAAGACGTTTCAGCATAGAGCTTACACTTTAGATATGATCAAATCTCTGTTTGTCATCAAGTGTATATTTAGCATGAGGATCTAACCAATATAACTTTTTACTGTAAAAGTAACAGATGTAGGTTCCTCTTATTCTCATGCTACATTCACATATGGAAGTTTGCCCCCCAGATTTTTTTAAATCAATTAACTTAATCAGATACTCATTCCATGTGATAGTGTTTTATGCATACTCAAGTTGATTACACCAGGTATTTTATAGACAAATTCCTACCCTTCACTCAAAAACAACAACAACAAAAAAAAAACTACAGCTTTCTCCTTTCTCAAATATACAACCAATAGCTCCTTTTTCCAATATTCCAAGTCAGTTTAGTCTCTCATACAGCCTAAAAGGCTTACATTTTAAATGATGGAGTAAAATGTTAAGGCACAAACCATTCTTAAAAGAGCTAATGCAGTCCTAGGAAGTAAGCAGATTCACATTCACTCTCTCTCACTCTCACTCTCTCTCTGGTAGGACATGAACAATCTTTTAATAGGATCGTGTGTGCTATGACTTGCATCTGCTTAAGAGAAAGCACATGTACCCAGCCATGGCTGGGAGAAAGTAAATTGAGAGCAATTGAGTACAAGAAGTGTGCACATTACACCAAAGCAAATATTTGCTAAAACCGAAGAGACAAGGCCTTTGCCAATGAGCCAATTAGGGGCATTCCATTGATGACTGTCAAGGAGGTTATTAAGGTTCCAAACCAGAAAGAGCAAAGAAAGGAAGTAAGCTAATAGTTGTGTAGATTTTCTCACAGAAACCTCTGTATACTTTTAAGAACTCTTCTAACGGATATAAGTATATTCCAGAAACCAGGTAATAGCCAATTATTGCCTCACTGCTGGTGCAACTGGTGACAATAAAGGAATGATTTAGTGTTTTTGATTAGTTGTCTTTCTGCAATGGTGCAAATATATCTTTGGCTGGGTATATATCAAAAAGCTTAAATATATTTATTCTGATTATAATTACTGCTCTTACTGCCAATGCACCTGGTTCTTTACAGAGCACACAAGAAAGTAAAGGAGATTTATCTAAGAAAGCATATCTAAGAAAAATTCCAGAATTTATCCAATGGGCACACTCATCCCTTTGGCAGCCTAACTGTTTTGAGGCCCACATTTTTTTTTACTCAATGCTCAACGGTCATGTCCTCTACAACAGGGGTCTGCAATCTTGGTCCCTTTAAGACTTGTGAACTTCAACTCCCAGAGTTCCTCAGCCACCTTTGCTGGCTGAGGGACTCTGTGAGTTGAAGTCCACAAGTCTTAAGGGGACCAAGGTTGGAGACCCCTGCTCTACAACAACTATTATTATTTAGTATTATTATTTATTATATTTGTATACCGCCCTTCTCCCGAAGGACTCTGGGCGGTTCACAGCCAATAAAAAACACAATACATACAATACAAATTAAAAACTATATAAAAAACTGATTCAATAATGGCCTAAAAATTTTAAATACAGTTTAAAACCCCGTTTAAAACCCTGATTAAAACCCTAAATTAAAACTATGTTCAAGCTAGTCCTGCACGTTGAAACAACAGCGTCTTCAGCTTGTGGCGGAAGATCCGGAGGTCAGGGAGTTGGCGAAGCCCCGGAGGCAGCTTGTTCCAGAGGGCGGGAGCCCCCACAGAGAAGGCCCTCCCCCTGGAGGTCGCCAGCCGACAACTATGCACTGTACTTACCTTGATGCTGTTTTCCTTTGTGAAAGAATCTTCCCTTTCTATTTTATTCACAGAGAATTTGAGAATTGCTTTCAAATGATTCTTTATGGTGCCTTCCTACTTATTTTAATGTTGGAGGTAAGGAAAGGCACCACTCCTGCTGCTTTCTTTTTTTAAAAAAAATATATGGTTGGTGGTATATTATTTTTGCTTCCACAAACCTGAAACCTCCCTGGCCACCTCTACTACTACATTTGAATGAGAAGTCCAATGAGAAGACATTTGCCTGGGCAGGGGGTTGGACTAGAAGGCCTCCAAGGTCCCTTCCAACTCTGATGTTATGTTTATGTTTATGTTTATGGCTTCCCTTCAGTTTTAATTGAAGTTGGGGAAAGCTGAGAGCTTTCAGAGCATTGAAGAAATAACTACACAGAGAAGGATGGAGCATTATCCAGAAACTGTTGTCTGTCTCTTAACTAACAATGTACGAGATAGTCCAGTACACATCACCGCTGAGAGTTTCACTGATATTTGCTTCTCCTCTGATATGTTTTCTTTTTCATACACAAAATCAAGGAAAAGGTTTCTGCACAGTGGTAGCTGAAATCCCATCTTGAGTTTGCACTAAGCCTGCAATCAAAACAAAGATATATCTCAAACAGTGACATATCCTTCAATGTCTGCTTCCTTTCTCTTCTCTCTACTTCCTTGTGTGCTCTGTAAAGAACCAGGTGCATTGGCAGTAACAGCAGTAATTATGATCAGAATAAATATATTTAAGTTTTCTGGTATATACGCAGCCAAAGAAATATTTGCACCATTGCAGAAAGACAACTCATGAAAGCACTAAATCATTCCTTTATTGTCACCGGTTCACCAGCAGTGAGGCAATAATTAGCTATTACCTGGTTTCTGGTATATAATTACATCCGGCTTGCAACACTCAGGCTGAATTGTAAATGGGCTGTCATTTCACCAGATGTTTTGCTAAGTCTCAGAAAGTCAAACAAGATCCATAATTAGCACTCAGCATCCCAGGCCCCTAGAATCAGCTGCTCTTACAGTTACAAAAGTTCTTTTATGTTGCTTACTCCCACTGAAGTTTCAGCTGACTGCTATAAGCATGAAGTCTGCTGCTTTGTAAGTGCTTAGGCAAAAGTTTTTGCTGACATTCATACTGATTGTTGGGTATTATATGACTGAACTATCTGATCAAGCGATCTTTTGTGCCTTGGGCATTATTTTTAATTGGGTCAATAATCTTGTTTCATAGCTTTTTTTTTAGTTCCAAAACTGTTTTTCCAACAACGTGTGTGATTAGTGGTCTGTAAAGGGTGGATTTCCAAACAGCTCCCAGCCAGAGTTAGTGTTGGGGATGATAACTACAGTTTACCATGGCTTTGTGAAATAATATTTACTCATTCAAACAATTTCACATTAAAACATTAAAATATAAAATAAAATTAAAACAATTCCACTAACTTTGCAAGCATTGCAATAAGAATTCTACACAAAAAAAATGCATTTTCTGTTTAATCCTACCAAGGTTCATAAATACTGACTTAGTTGAGACTTAAATTTAAGGGATTTTGCATGATAAATATGTTAAAGAAATCCTTCCTTTGGCTAACGTTTCAGTTACCACTTTGGATGTCTCTCCATATAAGCCACAAATAACAAATTCAATGAAGTACTTGTAAACAAGCATTCCCATTAAGGAAGCTTCTAGACAGTTAATTGCTATGCCAGACATCTTCAGTGACAATAGATAGGCTTTCATGAAAAATATAAACAAGCTGACACCCAATCAGGAAGGCAGGGTATATTTCAGATCCTGATAGTTAAAGAATTTCAACTGGTTAGTTCCAGGAAGACAACCTTCTCTGCTGTTACAGCTGCCCTTTGGAACATCTTACCCCCAGAGGTAAAGTAGGCCCCCATTATTCTAGTTTTCCAAAAGAGTGTTAAGACCAGGCTCTGCCAGTTGGCTTGGAGATTGAAGAGTGATGTGTGATCCTGGGGGTGGTTGGTGATATGAGGACACTCCCTCCACCTTTTAAATCTGTAATTGTTTAACTTTTTAAAGCTCTGTTTTATCTTTATTTTTAATTGGGTCAATAATCTTGTTTCATAGCTTTTTTTTTAGTTCCAAAACTGTTTTTCCAACAACGTGTGTGATTAGTGGTCTGTAAAGGGTGGATTTCCAAACAGCTCCCAGCCAGAGTTAGTGTTGGGGATGATAACTACAGTTTACCATGGCTTTGTGAAATAATATTTACTCATTCAAACAATTTCACATTAAAACATTAAAATATAAAATAAAATTAAAACAATTCCACTAACTTTGCAAGCATTGCAATAAGAATTCTACACAAAAAAAATGCATTTTCTGTTTAATCCTACCAAGGTTCATAAATACTGACTTAATTGAGACTTAAATTTAAGGGATTTTGCATGATAAATATGTTAAAGAAATCCTTCCTTTGGCTAACGTTTCAGTTACCACTTTGGATGTCTCTCCATATAAGCCACAAATAACAAATTCAATGAAGTACTTGTAAACAAGCATTCCCATTAAGGAAGCTTCTCTAGACAGTTAATTGCTATGCCAGACATCTTCAGTGACAATAGATAGGCTTTCATGAAAAATATAAACAAGCTGACACCCAATCAGGAAGGCAGGGTATATTTCAGATCCTGATAGTTAAAGAATTTCAACTGGTTAGTTCCAGGAAGACAACCTTCTCTGCTGTTACACCTGCCCTTTGGAACATCTTACCCCCAGAGGTAAAGTAGGCCCCCCGTTATTCTAGTTTTCCAAAAGAGTGTTAAGACCAGGCTCTGCCAGTTGGCTTGGAGATTGAAGAGTGATGTGTGATCCTGGGGGTGGTTGGTGATATGAGGACACTCCCTCCACCTTTTAAATCTGTAATTGTTTAACTTTTTAAAGCTCTGTTTTATCTTTATTTTTAATCTACGCTTTTACACCACTTTTTACATTTTTACTGTAAACCTCTCAAAGTCACTTAGCTGAGATATGCAGTGTAGAAATGTGATAAAGAATAAATAAAAAAACTCTTAGGGCTAAAGGATAAGTGATACAGAGAAAGCATGCTTACATATATTTGGAAAATTTCCCTCTTCCCCAAGAGCCACTATATTAGTGCTTATAATTTTATACCTTTCTAAAGGTATAATCTCTCATTTATTCATTTATTTCTCACCTTTATTATTTTTACAAATAATTCCAGGTGGCAAACATAGACAACACTACTTCTTCCTTCTTTTTTTCCAACAACAACCCTGTGAGATGAGTTGTGCTGAGAGAGTAACTGGCCCAAAGCCACCCAGCTGGCTTTCATTCCTAAAGTGGGACTAGAACTCACAGTCTCCCACTTCCTAACCTGATGCCTTAACCACTAGACCATGTCCACTTGTTCCTATAAACACTGTTAATTGTCCTTCAATTTGAAAGTCCTGTTGAAATCAGTGGGAATTAAGTTCAGTTAATTAAAGCTGTGGCAAACCATTTCTGAAAAATCTTGCCAAGAAAACTGCTAGGACTTGTCCAGGAAATCTCCAAGAATGGGGCATGGCTGAAAGAAAGAAAAAAAATAGCAATAGCACTTAGATTTATATGAAATTTGGGTCCTCATTTTGCTGACCTCGGAAGGATGGAAGGCTGAGTCAACCTTGAGCCTGGTGAGATTCGAACTGCCAAATTGCAGTCAGCCGGCAGTCAGCAGTAGCCTGCAATACTGCATTCTAACCACTGCGCCATCGCGGCTCTGATGAAGACTACAGTCTTATAGTTGATTTGCAAAGGCGTACATTAGCCTGCACTTGATCTGGATTTATGCATCATTCTAAACCATTATTTGTTTAAACATAAGTTTGTTGGATAATCCACAACTGTGTGGGGTGACACATCATATGGTTGACACAAATAGAAGTGGCAAGCAGTGGCGTTATAAACCAGCTTTTTTCAAACGTGGCAACTTTAAAATGTGGGCTGGAGAATTATAGCAGTTAAAGTCCACACATCTTAAAGTTGTCACATTTGAAAAACACTGTTGTAAACCAAAGAGACAAACTAAAAATAAATAAATTTCTCAGTCCAAGTGATAGCCATCAAGACTTCTTAAAAGAACTTACAGTATGAATTGGTTGGTACTATATGCAATTTCTATTTAAGGCTGATATACTCTCAATAACTGAAAATGTGTACCTAGTTTTTAAATGTGTACCTAGACCACAGCTGCGATATAAGGATATCTGCAAGAGGGACCTAAAGGCCCTGGGAATGGACATTAACAACTGGGAAACCTTGACCTCTGATCGTTCAGCTTGGAGGCTAAAGACACAGCATGGCCTTCTCCAATTTGAAGAGACACTTATTTGGCAGGCTGAGGCAAAGAGGTCCTGGAACCAGCAAAATCTGGTGGCTGGGCAGGGGCCAGAATGTATCTGCCCTCAGTTTGGAAGGGATTGCCACTCTCGAATTGGCCTTTTTAGTCACACTAGATGCTGTTGCCAGAGCACGATACCATAGTCTTTTGAGACTGAAGGATGCCAATAGAATAGTTTTTAAAAATGAATCAAGGGGTGACAAAAGAAATTATAGACCAAGTAAGCTGAACATCTAGCCCTATGAAAATGATTGAAGGAATTATTAAAATGGAAAGAAGCAAATACATTAAAAAAAAACCAACCTTGCACAAAAGGTACCAATATTTCTCTATTTTGTGTTGGGGGGGTCAACATTGGAAATCCAATAAATATTGTACTCTATGATGTTTAAACTGGATTTGGCAAAGTCCTCCTGTGCAAACAATTGCAATGAGATAAGGGAACAGGTGCTTTATGGACTGGCAATTGGTTGAAAGGTTGGAAACAGAAAGAATAAATATGCCATTCTCAGTTTGCAAGATATTCAGAGTGAGATCTCACAGGGACTAGAGTTGGAACTGACTTTGTTATAACTTGTATATAAGTTAAATACACCTTATTTTTTTAAAAAAATACAAGAACATTATTATGTCAACTAATCAGTTTGGAAGTGGTTTAATTAATTCGTGTAATTGCTAAATCAAAGTTCTCCCAAATCAAGAGAACAGGAAATCATCTTAATTTTATATGATGGCACATACTTTCCTCACAATTCTTAAAAGACTTTGGAATCAGTGAAAGAAAGTACAACAGAAATAAAGACGTCATTTTAATTAGTATTTTAATTTACAGTATGTACATACTGGATTCCCTACTGTTGGAAGAAATATCCATCTGGGTTCAGTTCCAAGTGGGGACAAAGACACTGGAAACATGGAGGCTGCTTGGAAAGATGGTTTAATGGTGGTCAGGATCACATGGCTTGAGTTCCTGAACAGAAAAGGGATGAGATCCTGTGCACTCCCTGGCTTTATGCTTTTTCTGAGCTTTGAACTTTTTGGGGCACAGGAAGAGTATCCCAATTGGTTGTCAGACTCTGGTTGTCAGACTCCCGGGGGGACGGGGGGTGTCTTAGCTAGCCTTGCTCGCTGATTTAATCTTCCCAGGTGTCATGTGATGAGTTTCAGTTGCTAGATGGGTCCTATTATGTTGCAGATGATGGCCCATTGACAAAGGTGGGGGGAATGAGTGAGCCTGGCTGATGCCTTAATGGCCCATTGACAAAAGTGGTGGGGAGGCAGGAAGCTGCAGGGAGCTACTTTGTCCTTAAAACATGTTTCTCCATTTTTCATCCAGGGAAATATAATATTATGCCCCTTTTTAATATGTTCTAAAATATTTCATTCTTCTAGGAGGGGGGTGGGTGCTAACTTCCTACACTACCTATAAAATGTTTTATAGTGCTTGACATTTCAGAGGAATTTGATATATAGGGAGTCATTCAGAATAACTTCTTCATTCACAGGAACTGTCTAGCAAATTAACTCAAATATGAAATAAGGAAGACTTAAGATGGCTGCCTGTTCCCTTCTTCCATTTTCTGCTATTAGGCCTTTTCTGTAAACTCTGATACCAGGTATGGCTTCTTCTTCTTAAATGATACCTCAAGTCAATATTCCTGTTCTTTCGTCCTCAAATCAAAACATTTCAGACTTCAAACCATGAGAAACTAGATGTTTATAAGAGTGCATTACTGTTTCCGACAGGATAATTAGTTGAGCACTTTTTTTCAAAACAAAACCATTTCCCCCCAAAAAGTTCCCATCTGGTATGCTTCATCCAGATTCTTAACAAAACATTTCCATTTTCTCCTATTTACTTTTCTCAAAACATGCCAGGGTGAATCTGAATAACTGATTCCAATTTGCAAACAACTTTTTTTTCACATAAATAAATACTCAATATCAATCAAATTTAACTATGTTCATTATATAGAACCATCATTCACTGCAACCCAATTAATATAATTATCTCAATAATCAGATAAAAATTATTACAGACTCTTCTCCCTGTAATAAATGTTTTATTGGCAATAGACGAAAAGAGGAAAATTGCCCTGCTTAAAAATATCTTTTCAATTCAGTCCCCTGAAACACTTTTTAAGCTTTAAAGAAACACTAAAATAAACCAATTTATTTTTCCTTTGTAACACTGTTGAGGAGCTGCTGATTCAGTTCTACAGAGGAATTATTGAGTCTGTCATTTGCACCACTATAACTGTCTGGTTTGGTTCTGCAACCCTACAAGAAAGACACAGACTTCAGAGGATAATTAGAACTGCAGAAAAAATAATTGCTACCAACCTGCCTTCCATTGAGGACCTGTATACTGCACGAATCAAGAAGAGGGCCGTGAAAATATTTACAGATCCCTCACATCCAGGACATAAACTGTTTCAACTCCTACCCTCAAAACGACGCTATAGAGCACTGCACACCAGAACAACTAGACACAAGAACAGTTTTTCCCCGAAGGCCATCACTCTGCTAAACAAATAATTCCCTCAACACTGTCAAACTATTTACTAAATCTGCACTACTATTAATCTTCTCATCGTTCCCATCACCATTCTCTTTCCACTTATGACTGTATGATTGTAACTTTGTTGCTGGCAATCCTTATGATTTATATTGATATATTGACCATCAATTGTGTTGTAAATGTTGTACCTTGATGAACGTATCTTTTCTTTTATGTACACTGAGAGCATATGCACCAAGACAAATTCCTTGTGTGTCCAATCACACTTGGCCAATAAAAAATTCTATTCTATTCTATTCTGTTCTGTTCTGCTGTAAATTTAAAATGCCAGTTTTACTTTTCATATTTCCCTCTTTATTGAGGTCTTGAAGCACACAGGACACATCTATGGAAAGTGGACTTCTATATTTCTTCTCATGCATTAAGAAGCTCTTAGCTTTTCACAGAAAATTATACTTATAGGACTGACATTATTACTCCTTGTATTAAGATTAGGTTCATAATTGAAAAGACTAGGAAGGGGAAGAAAGTCTCATTTGCCAGTGGTGGGTGGATTTTTGTTACATATGTAGCTATGTAAAACATTGCTGTTTTGCTTTATAAAGCAAAAACAAGTCATTTTTTTTTGGTGGCTGCTGTTGTGTATTTATTTTATTTTATTATTTTTTTTATAAAAAAGTTTTATTTTTACAATCATATCAAATAATTCATCCAATGTACAATTATATACAATTAGTCGGGCTTGCCCAGTCACCACCCCCCTTTTTAACTCTCTTCCCTCTTCTACCTTCTTCTGCCTTCTTTCCAAACCTTCCTCTCCTTCTCTTATCTACATCCTCTCCTCCCTCCACCCTACACGCCTTCTCCCTCTTCTACCCCTCTTCCTTCCTCTTCTCCTCTTTCCTACCTCCTAGTGTATTTTTTTTTTTAGGTCCTCAGGGACAGCCAAAAGCCACAGAGGCATAGTTATGATATAAAAGAAGGGAGGTTGGGATTTTTCAGATGGATTTACCCTCCCAATCCCCCCCTTTTAAAAAAGAAACAGGAAAAAAAATATATAGATATATTAAACCTGTTGGAGAATTAATGCATCTCTTTTGCTTTCCAACTAAAAATCAACAGAAGCCTGTGCTTTGTTATTTGGCAATTTGCCAGAGATATTCACCAGTCGTATGAGGACTTTGGACTGCCAAAAATACAATGTTGGAGGCAATGTAGTCTACAGGTCATTTGTCCCTAAGGTAAAAAAGCAGAGTACTTCAAGAGGTATCAATAATTATTCTACTTTTGGTAACGCCAAAGCCCTTCATTCCCTAGACTGCTCCAAAATCAATCTGCTAATATCAATCTGGAATTAATTAATTAGTTAGTTAGTTAGTTAGTTAGTTAGTTAGTTAGTTAGTTAGTTAGTTTATGATAATTCTGGTTGAAAATCATCTATTGAGAATCATCTATTGTAATGTCCTTCCTGTTAAAGACTACTTCAGCTTTAATTGCAATAACACAAGAGCAACCAATAGATTTAAACTTAATGTTAACCGCTTTAATCTAGATTGCAGAAAATATGACTTCTGTAACAGAATCATCAGTGCTTGGAACACTTTACCTGACTCTGTGGTCTCTTCCCATAATCCCAAAAGCTTTATAACCAAAAACTTTCTAATATTGACCTCACCCCATTCCTAAGAGGACCATAAGGGGCGTGCATAAGAGCACAAATGTGCCTACCGTTCCTGTCCTATTGTTTTTCTTTTTCTTCTTCTTATATATATATATATATATGCTTATACCTCCTAATATTTACTCATATATATGTTTATATACTGTATAATCTTTTTGTATGATACGTATATATTGTTGTGACAAAATAAATAAATAAAAGTCTTCGGAGAAGGGCGGGATATAAATGTAAAAAAAATATAAAAAAAATAAAAAAAATTAAAAGTTAAAATCAGACATTTAAACCAGGAACACTTGGGGAGGATGAAGGCTGAGTGGGGGGAGGTGGGATCAACCACCTCCATTGGGCTATTCCCCCACTGGGCAGACCGGCAGAATCATATCTTTAGGCCCTTATGGAAAGATAGGAAGGTTGGGGCCAACCTCACAGCAGGGGGCAAAGCGTTCCAGAGGACAGGAGCAAAGCTCTGAGGTCCTCAGAGAAGAAATAATGGAATAATGGAAAATGTCATCATGATATGAAGCCAAAATAGGAAAAAATAAAGCTAAGTCTTCTCTACAGATTTTTACGAAAAAGTGAAAGTGCAATATACAGTGTGAGTTTTTCCTATTTTGCTACATTTCTTTATTTCTTTTCACATTTTGTGGGTATAACACCAAACCCCCAATAATTTTTCACAGCATTTACAGTATATACTGCATACAACAGTTTGTACACAGAACACAAAAGTTCTTCAGTGGACAAGCATAAAGGTACTGATAATTTGTCAATTTGTTTTGAGCTTTTTGTCTTGTTGCTCAGAAACAATTAGTCTGCATAATTGTTATTTGTTCTTTTCACTTGTCTTCTTTTTGGTATCTTACAGAATACGGAACAACAGAGTTCTTGGAGGTCTTCTAGTCCAACCCCCTGCCTAGGCAGAAAACCCTACACTACTTCAGACAAATGGTTATAACTGTCTGGTTCGGTTCTGCAACCCAACAAGAAAAACACAGACTTCAGAGGATAATTAGAACTGCAGAAAAAATAATTGCTACCAACCTGCCTTCCATTGAGGACCTGTATACTGCACGAATCAAGAAGAGGGCCATGAAAATATTTACAGACCCCTCGCATCCTGGACATAAACTGTTTCAACTCCTACCCTCAAAACGACGCTATAGAGCACTGCACAACAGAACAACTAGACACAAGAACAGTTTTTTCCCGAAGGCCATCACTCTGCTAAACAAATAATTCCATCAACACTGTCAAACTATGTACTGAATCTGCACTACTATTAATCATCTCATAGTTCCCATCACCCATCTCTTTCCACTTATGACTGTATGACTAGTTGCTGGCAATCCTTATGATTTATATTGATATATTGACCATCAATTGTGTTGTAAATGTTGTACCTTGATGAACGTATCTTTTCTTTTATGTACACTGAGAGCATATGCACCAAGACAAATTCCTTGTGTGTCCAATCACACTTGGCCAATAAATAATTCTATTCTATTCTATTCTATTCTATTCTATTCTATTCTATTCTATTCTATTCTTAAAAACTTCCAGTGTTGGAGCATTTACAACTTCTGGAGGCAAGTTGTTCCACTGATTAATTGTTCTAACTGTCAGGAAATTTTTATCTTATTGTCATGTATTTAATTCAAATAGAATCAAAAGAGTTAGAAAAGGCTATTGAATCTAGTTTACTGCTTGGCCCAGGAATGAAATTTAAAACATCCTTGACAAATGTCTACTTAATTTATGCTTATCTATGCATTGTACTGAAAAAGGGCACTATGTTGCCAACTTTATGCTGAGTGCAACGAGTTCCGATGCAAGAATTAAAGGGTTGCATCCAGATTACTTCCAATTCATCCATCACCTGATATGTGACCATCGCTATTATGCTACAAAAATTGTTTTTAAGAATATTATTTCCAAACAATAGAACAAACCTAGACTATTTTAACATATAAGCACATAAGAAACCAGTCAGACTCTGCAAAGGATTGGATTCATAGATTCAAGCAATATCATAATCAAGATATGTGGGTGCTGCCAAGTATGCCCCAGGTGCTAATATATAAAATAAGAAAAAATATTAATGAAAATACTGCATTGCTTTGCACCCAACGAAGTAGCCATAGAGATATATTGAAACAGTTTTTGCAATATATGTTAGGAGAGAAAAGGGATATGTGGGCTGATTAATCTCCATACATCTTCTGAAATGTGCTTGAGCCTTGAAAAAATGTTTATCTGTTGTTATAGCAAACAACTCTATTTAAAATATGTCAGACTTCAATTCTACTCTATTCCATGCTCAGTTTTTCAGGAAGGCAAAATAATAACATTATTAAATATGTTTGCTACCAACTTAGTTTTCATAAATGTTAGCTTTTCTCTGGCAGAAGCCTAAAATATACTGGATATTATTGTATATTGATTTTGTTTCACTTAAAGTTGTAAACAAAAGGATAATTAATTCCATGCTGAATTTGAAGTTATTGTAAGAAAATGTCTTTCTAAAAATCACTGCATATTGCTAATCAAAAGTTTTACTCTTGGAATATATTTTTTTCCCAATATTCTACCATTCTGGTGGATAAAAATGGCTGCAACAATTTTGTCAGATATGTTTCATAAAACAAAAACATACATCTTGAAAATATATTTTCTCATTTATAAGAGCAGTTTCAGACCTAACAGACTACAACCATGTCAATATTGGCACATTCCATCTCTGCTCATGAGAATTTTTGCAGAAAGTTACAGAAATATAAATATGTATACAAAGGTATAGGATACATACACTTTATTTTAGTTGCATTCGTTAAATGGTTTGCTCTTGTGAAACTTGCTAAAACTGTCCTGAATGTTTATATACTTAATTTGGGTGTTAAAAATAAATACTTTTATTTATTTTCCACAACTCCCAACTTGTGAGATCATTAAATTTTCTGTTCACTGGCATTTATTCTATTTCAATGTGTATCACCATTTATTTCTAAATACCGTATCTAGATTTTTGTTATTGACAATCCCAAATAATTAGGAAACTCATATAAGACAGGATGGAAAAGCAAAAAACCCCAAACATTTAAGAATGGGAACAATGCTTCTTGGAATTAATCACATGAGTGATCCAGGTTCATTATGAATCATAGGGTGAACATGATGAAATGACTCTAAAAGGATGTATTTTTCCATACACCAATCTCCTCAGCATTCTAACTCTCTCTTGTCAAAAACAGAAACAAAGGAGTTAGAAGGCGTGAGGGTGTGAAGTGCTCACAAAATGTCTGTTTTAATACATTTAAACACCTAGACTTCACCTAATTTTTTTCTACCATACAGTAGATTAATATAGCTCTCCATAAAGTAGAAAACAAGTTATCCAAACATGAAAGCCTTTTTGATGCTGTTGAAAGGACCAACTCAGTTTATGTGTATGTTTGGACAAAAATAAATCCCAATATGCAGAGGTCATAATTAAAGAGAAAGATAATAATTTTGTTGTATTTTGCTGTGTACATCTAAGCAGTTTTCCCAAGGAGCAGTTGGAAACATATTCTGGCTGTTTCCCAGTAATTCTCACCTTCAAACCATGTTCTGTCTTTTGCCACCATGCAAATCAGTTGGACACAGCTAGAACCAAAAATAATATCATGCCTCTGATTTGTTTACATCTTCAAAGAGCAAGTCTGAGGCTGGAATCAAGAGTCAACGAACCACGAAAAGGTCAGAGGCTTTTCACATCAAATAAACAATTAAGTTAAAAGCATTATTTTCCCTAGTTCATGAAGTTCAGAGTTCTCAGCAAGAATTTCAATATATAATTTCAAATGGCTGCTGCACTGAGATAGTAATAAATTAAAACAATTGTACACCTTTTGGCTTTCCACTCAAGTGGTGTGATTACAGAAAGTGTATCAAGATAAGTTGATTGATTTGAATGTTGGTTTTTTGGCTTGGTTCCTGTTGACATCACTGGTTTTGGTTGTAATTTGGGTTTTTTTTTGGTTTTACAGTATACCAATCATTCATGTTGGGCAACCATACAAATCTAAATAAATAAATACATTCTTCTTGCCAAGAACACCTGGAAACTATAGCATAAGGTAGTACAGTTAGCATGCTAAGAATTTTCCATCCATACTGTTTATTATCCAAAAGCACAATTCCAATAAGCTCTTAGCTCTTCTTTCCATCCATTCCATAATACCTTACCCTTTTTCGCAAATTGTAGGTCAGGATGAGATTCCTGGAGAAAGAATGTGAAAAGGCTGTGTAGAACTCCAGCACTTTCTGTAAGGCATCCCTTTTAATTACATGAAGGTCACAGTAAGTCAAAGCCCTTACATTCGCACACGACTGGGCAAGAGTGGTCTCTTTCCAGAAGACATCACCAAAGACATCCCCTTTGCCTAGGGGGGAGAAAGGATCTGCAATCAATTAATTGCTTCCATGTTAAGAAAATTATCAAAATGTAACTGCAAATAATTCCAGAAAGTTTTCACTATTATTAAAAGTTACATGCCTTATTTTATGCACCAAATTAAACACAAAGGAAATATTTAACTAAAATGAGAGACTGGATACAGTCTTTGTAGCAATAAGCAGCCAATGAATATCATTTTTTAATTAGCACTGTCAGGCCTAATCAACAACCAAAAATTTATATAGATTCAAATCAGTAGGATTCATTATTAGAATAATTTGCATTCTTTTCTTTTTTTAAAAAGACTTATTTATAGCTATATTTTATGAACCTTGGCGCTTCACAGCAATTATAAAATATTGCAATAAAACAGCCACAGTAAATTAAAATAAAGCTAAACTTAAAATTATATAGCACAATCCTGCCAATGTCTTAATTCACCCAGGTGAATTGATCTGAAACATTTGGTGGGACAGACAGAAGAACAAAGTGCAGTGGAGTTTGTAATAGTTTCCGGAAGTTTTATCAGTGTAGCCAATGTCACCTCCAGATCTAGGATCATCTTGGACAAATAAACCTTCCAGACCCCACACCACTGGTGAAATCCAATTTTTTTTACTACTGGTTCTATGGGCGTGGCTTGGTGGGCGTGGTGTGGCTTGGTGGGTGTGGTTTGGTGGGCATGGCAGGGGAAGGATACTGCAAAATATCCATTCCCATCCCACTGTGGGGCCAACCAGAGATGGTATTTGCGGGTTCTCTGAACTATTCAAAATTTCCGCTACCAGTTCTCCAAACTGCTCAAAACGTCCACTACCGGTTCTGACAGAACCTGTCAGAACCTACAAGATTTCACCCTTGCCCCACACCTCTCATTTCCTGGAAATGGGGTACTACCAAACACTTCTCCCAAGAAAGACACCTTGGACAGGTTGAACCAACTGGAGGATGTGGTGCTGAGGAGATTCAGGTAATAAGTAATTATTAAGTAATATAATGTATATCACTCTATGTATATAACTCACTCTTCAGTATAATAATTTTGACAAAGACATCTATGGATATATGACAAAAATTATAAATGCTATCTAACAGCTTGATTTCTTTTCTTTTACTGGGCTTCATAGCACAGAAGGCAAAATGAATACCTGTTAAGTGTCATCTGAGATTCTTGTCTCAGACTTATTCTCTTCAGCCATATTTTTGTTTGATTTTAAGACCAACTGTCTTAAAGCATGTCTTTTAAGTTCTTTCATTGACATCTATTTTTTTCATATATTTTTTACCTGAAGAAACTCTGGATATTAGAATGTATCTTAGTATAAAGATCCAGAGGATAAAAGGATCTTGCCCCTGGAATCTGAAAGAATATTTATTTTGTCAAATGTCTGTTGTGTAAATTATATGGAAACAAAATACAGACTACTGACCACAATTGAGCCCAAAATTTCTGTCGCTAAGTGAGACATTTATTAAGTGAATTTTTCCCCATTTTATGACCTTTTTTGCCACAGTTGTTAAGTAAATCGCTGCAGTAGTTAAGTTAGTAACACTTCTCCATTGACTGTGCTTATCAGAAGTTTACAAAAGGTTACATGACCCCAGGATATTGCAACTGTCATAAATATGAGTCAATTGCCAAGCATCCAAATTTTAATCATGGGACTATGGGGATGCCACAATGGTAGTAAGTGTGAGAAACAGTCATTGTAACTTCAAATGATCACTAAATGAACTGTTGTAGGTCGAGGACTACTGGTAGATAGATATGTTCAGATCCGAAACAAAACAAAATCGTAACCCTTTTAATATTTATTTATTTATTTATTTATTTATTTATTTATTTATTTATTTATTTATTTAATTTCCTGCTTTTATTACTTTTTACAAATAACTCAAGGCAGCAACACACACAATATTCTTACTGACTCCTATTTTCCCTACAACATCCACCCTATGAGGTGAGTTGGGACAAGAGAGTGATGGCCCAAAGTCACCGAGCTGGTTTTCATGGCTAAGCAGGATTGAACTCACGGTCTCCCACTTTCTAATCTGGCACCTTAATCACGCAACCAAACTGGCTTTCTTTTTGGAATCAGTTTAGACAATGGTGGGATTCAGCCAGTTCGCACCACTTCGGGAAAACCGGTTAACTTTCTGAGCAGTTTGGCAAACTGGTTGTTGGGAGAAATCATTAGGGCAGAGAACCGGTTGTTAAATTACTTGAATCCCACCACTGAGTTTAGATTAATACGAAATTAGGTTTAACTGAAAATATCCGAAATAATTGCAACTGTACAAAGGGGTTTTGTTAGGTTTTTTGTTTTTTAAATAAAAGATTTCTAGAATAGAATAGAATAGAATAGAATTTTATTGGCCAAGTGTGATTGGACACACAAGGAATTTGTCTTGGTGCATATGCTCTCAGTGTACATAAAAGAAAAGATACGTTCATCAAGGTACAGCATTTACAACACAATTGATGGTCAATATATCAATATAAATCATAAGGATTGCCAGCAACAAGTTATAGTCATACAGTCATAAGTGGAAAGAGATTGGTGATGGGAACTATGAGAAGATTAATAGTAGTGGAGATTCAGTAAATAGTCTGACAGTGTTGAGGGAATTATTTGTTTAGCAGAGTGATGGCCTTCGGGGAAAAACTGTTCTTGTGTCTAGTTGTTCTGGTGTGCAGTGCTCTATAGCGTCGTTTTGAGGGTAGGAGTTGAAACAGTTTATGTCCAGGATGCGAGGGATCTTTCTATAGATCTTTGCTGTATCACTTTCCTGTTGCACTCAAACGTGATATAGTAGGGCATGCACTGTTTTGCCATGGTAGCACAGACCCACATTATTAGGTTGCTAGCTACATGGAACCCAGTTTGGCTACATGAACACCAAAGTTGCTGAGATTGTTTGAGGACACAGAAGAGTAGCTAGAGATTTATCTGGAGCACTTATGGGTTGGAGGTTCAGGTAACAAATGTCTGAATGGTGCTACAGCTATGCCTATGAGGTTAGGAATAGTTATCCATCTGGGTTTAATTCTGGATTAACCAAGCTTGAAGAAATCACAAGAAGGAACCATATTAAAACTGAACAGCACTTTCTTAGATCTACATTGAGTTCCTTTCTCTTTTTCTAATGGAAAATACCAAATTTGACCTCGGGTTTTTTTTAATCCTACACAAATAGATGGTGTTTTCAAAAGGAGAGCTGTTTTGTTTTCTAATGGAAAATACCAAATTTGAGCTTTTTTTAAAAAAAAAAAATCCTACACAAATAGATGGTGTTTTCAGAGGGCGAGCTCTAACTGTTATCACACAAAATATATTATTCCATTTTTCTCTGGAAAAGAAAGATGTCTTCTCATGTTGGACAATGTCTACTTGCCAGGAAAGGGAAGATCAGAAAGGCAATTGTAAGTCTAATGGTTCAAGAGGCCAGCTTTTTTCTTTGAAATCAAATCAGAGCAACCTGCCTTATTGCTGGACACAGTGAACTGGTTGCCTCAGTCTCCAGATGCTAAGTAAAGATTGGATTATTAGAGCTACAATTTGTTGATCACGCTAAAGTACTGTGAGCTGAAGATATAATATTTTTATGTGGAGATTTCCTGCAACCTGTACATTTTTTCCAGTTAAAAATGGTGAAAGGGTATATCTTACATGGATTAGGATAATAGCCTATGTTATGAAGCTAGTATGGATTAATGTGCATTATTCAATTGAAATTACCGAGTTGGACTTTTGTAACAGCAAGTTCGATGCTAGTTTACAGAATACTGTGTATTTATATCGTTAGTGGGCTTATTTCCAGAAAAGTATGCCTATGGTTGGAGCAATCTTTTGCTCTCAAGGAAGAATGGCAGAATTCCAATACATTATTAACTCCATGAACTATTCATTTCTTGATATAATAAAAACATCAGTCAATACTTTAATATAAAATACAATATGTAATTGAAAAGTAACATCCAGGTGGATTCAATATTCCCCACGGTCTGTTTTCCCCAACCTTTCAAATATGTTGAGCTTCAATTCTCAGGATATCCAGCTAGGATTTCCATTTAATTGCTGTTTAGTCATTTGCTCTTGATTTGACAAAATTCCAAGCTCTGTTTGTAGATTTGCAGAGTAAGATTCCTTGCTTTTCTGGGCAAGGTTGAGATATTTTTGTGCTTCTCTATAAATCTATTCCTCTGGGATACAACTAGCATCTCTGGCACCTCTATATAAATGAGGTAAAGCAATAAAGCAAAGCCATTTCAGATAAACATTACAACAACAACTATCTGAACACGTTAAGATGGCAATTAGATAAAATTAAAGCAGCAGGATTTTCCTTCCCTGAAGCAAATGGACCATTTAACACCCTCTTCATACAGAACAAAAGATACAGAAAGTTCTCCATAGGAATAACATTATTTTCTTTAAATTCTTCCTCCGGGATTATGGTTATGTAAATAATAATTTACTCTGGAGATCTGAGGACACAAGAGCCATGCTTGCCTTCAGTGCAAAGTGTTATCTTATTCAGAGTAAATAAATGAAACCACCCATCCCCTGGTGATGGTAAACAAATTAAAACATTCAGATTTGCGTCACAAAAGTAGGCTTTTTATATGTGCTTATGCCACAGTCATAATAACCCTTTTCATAATGCTTTCTATTAAGAGGCATTTCCCAATCTGGCGCAACTGGTTCATCTCACTAGCCAAATTTCAGGATAGCAGGTGAAAAACAGGACCTTGACTCTTCTGATAAATCAATTTCAGAAAGTACACATAAGAAGAAAAAGAATCCTACCTCCTTTAGCCTCAGGCGGCAGGCAGGCAGGCAGGCAGGAAGGAAGGAAGGAAGGGGGAGGGAAGGAGGGAGAGAGGAAGAAAGGAAGGAAGGAAGGAAGGAAGGAAGGAAGGAAGGGGGAGGGAAGGAGGGAGAGAGGAAGAAAGGAAGGAAGGAAGGAAGGAAGGAAGGAAGGAAGGAAGGAAGGAAGGAAGGAAGGAAGGGGAAAGAAGGAAGGAAGGAAGGGGAAGGAAGGAAGGAAAGAAAGAGAAAGAAAGAGAAAGGAAGGAAGGAAGGAAGGAAGGAAGGAAGGAAGGAAGATTGATTTATGAAGTTCCTGAAGAGAATGTGGAGGAGTGCAAGGAACATGGAATCACACAAAGCCAGCCATCCTCCGAATCTAATCCAGGCTGTAATAATAGGCACACATATTTGGGACTAAGCCTTACAGAAATTCATGGGACTTAATTCTGAATATGCCTACAACTGGGATTTTATCCTCTTTCCCTCAGTTACTTCTCCCAGGCTTATCTCACGTTATTTAAAACTGTTTGATGTTGAGAGAAGCTTTCAGGGGATTGTATGTGAAAGACAGGATGAAACTCCTTCTCTGAACTTCCTTGATTTATCTTAGGATCAAAGCCAATGTTTATTAAAATAAATGTCACACTTTCCTGTGGATAGTGTCAGTGCGAAAACAGACCAGCAGAAGCTAATATTCTAATAATGGAGAGTTAGCATTGTTACATTATTTAGAGTAATATTCTAGTTTTAAACAGAGTAACAGAAATCCTGTTTATATGAGAACTATTGATTAATAACTTCCCTGTGAAAGAAAAGGAAGAAAAAAAAAGAATCTTCTATCTATATTTGCTGATGTTTGACATCAGTACCTAAAAAAGTAGCATTTCACCTTTTCTTCATGCAAATTCTATCCACATTTCTTTCCGTCTCAGGATGTCTCCCACTAGCAGGTTCAATATCATTAACAAAAAGTCTCCCCAAAACTCCACTATCTTCTCTTAAGTGGTGCTTCCCGGCCAACTCTATTACACAGTGTTTATATATGCAGAGGGAGAAAAAAGCCCTTTAATTTAAAAGCCATTAATACATTCATTCACCTTTTTTAAAAAAATCAACACGAAGCATACAAGTCAAAGTACCATGGACTACCTATAAATTCAGTTTTTGGGTGGGTTTGGGTTTTCTTTTTGGGGTCCTTCTGTTACAGGGAACTGTGTGTTTTAATTAGTGCTAGAAACAGACTCAGATTACTGCTGGCTCTTGTCTAAGAGAAAATTGTCATGTTTTTTTGTTCCCAGTAGCCCTTGGTACACTTGACATCTGTTTAGCACTCAGGTTTTTTTTCTAGGCAAGTCTACATGACTGCACAGCTGGGTTGTAGCACACGCAACTTAATAACTGTTTCAATTGCATTGAAGGCTATTAACTCATAGCAGAGTCAGTAACCTACCAAAACTCATTACAAAATTCCAGCAAGCATTTAAAATCACAACAGCTTGAGAATGGAGAGATTCAAGAACTCAGCTTTTAGCAAATTTAATTATATGATTCTATGTGAAGGCAGGTAGCAAAATATTAGAGGTAGTCCTCATTTAATGAGTGCCTTGTTTAGCAGTTATTTGCAGTTATGGTGGTAATGGAAAAGTAACTTTTTGACCAATTCTCACATATATGACCGTCACAGGTCTGTAAAGCAAAGGAAAGCTGAAGAAAGTTTGTAAGCACAGCAGTGGTGGGTTGCTACCGGTTCACCCTAGATCGGGTGCCCCAGTAGCAACGGTGGCGGGAGGCTCCGCCCACCCACCCGGACACTTCTGCGCATGTGCGGAAGCATCGCACATGCACACGAGCACGCACGCGCCCACGAACGAACTGGTAGCACCAGGTTTTGAAGCCCGCTCCTGAAGCCCAGCTGTGGTTTCACAAAGCTCATCTATACTCCGTCTCCCATATATTAATATGGGATCTCAAAATGTGGTCCAGGAAAGTCTGCCTGTTGGTCTGCTTCAGCATTCTCTCAACATGGGGCAGAGCTCATTCATCACATCAGCTCATGAATGATGAAAACTAGCGAGAGGTCACTTGCTGCTTCGGATCTTATCTCCCCACAATGCTGAGCTTCCAACCAACATCTGATTTTAAGAATGGATCTCACATAGTGATGGGGCTGGGAAGAGGGCAGATGTGACTTTTTGATAGATGACCTATCATCCTACTTCAGGCTCCTTGCTAGTGTCAAGCCATTACCCAGTGCAGATGTCCAGAAGGAAGGAATATGTGTACTCCAACTGAAAGCAGCTAACAGAAGCTAGGAGATTCCACTCCTACTGTATCATCAGCTCAGGCACGACAAAGGGGCTACATATTAGAAGGGTCCTTCAGGAGAAATTGGTTTAGTAAAACCCTTGGCCTCAGCATCGGCTATGATACAAAGGTTGCATATGAATAGGTATTCATCAGAAATTATTAGCCTGGCACCTTTGAGCCAAAGTTAGGAGGAAGTGTGACTGTGCACAGTGTTCATAAAAGCCCAATCTTTCCTTTAGTTTTATTTTAACTTAATATCATTTTTGTTAGGAATTATGTCTACACATCCTCCTTGCAACAGGGAAAAGAACTGCATTTTAATTACTCTTAGCTGTATTATCTGTGTAAATATAGAACTTTAAAACACAAAGGACAGTTCACCTAGCATGTAAAATGCTACTGCAGCCAACTTTATATTGAAAGTAGGAAGCTGTGCCTCCTAGAACAATATTTCATTTGGTTAGGTTATTCTTCTTGGCTAACTGAATACATTTTGTTCCCTTGTATAATAAACTTACTATAAATCAAGTTTATCCAGAGGCCGAGGGAAAATATACTTCAATTCATGGTTTACAGGAGAAACAGAAGATAAGCTACAAACCCCTTCTCCCTCCCCAAAACTCTCATAACCAGTGGTGGGATTCAGCCAGTTCGCACCAGTTCAGGAAAACCGGTTGTTAACTTTCTGAGCAGTTTGGCAAACTGGTTGTTGAAAGAAATCATTAGGGCAGAGAACCGGTTGTTAAATTACTTGAATCCCACCACTGCTCATAACTCTCCTCTGTCATCAAGGTGGAACAAGGGAAGCCACAAAACTTTCTGTGATATCAAAAACCAAAAGAGGAACAACCCCAGTTACAAGCCCAACAAACAACCGAAGTGCCACAGCCAACTCGCTGCGGGATAACTTGCCGCAGGACAAAAATTACATAAGATAGAAGAAATGGTGAAATAAAATAATTAAGGGATTTTAAAGGATGCAAAAGGTGGGACAAAATGAAATGTGAATAACAAAAATTAAAATAATTTTTTTATTATTTTAAATAATTAAGTAAAATTGTTGAATTATCCTGCAACTAGTTTTCCCATGGCGAATTGGCCACAGCAAATTGTCCTGTGGCGAATTTGCAGCAGTGAGTAGGCCGCAGGCTGGTCATGGCAAGTTGTCCAATTCCAACCCAAAAAGACAAGCAAACATATACCAGTAGCTCAAAGGAATCCTTAACATAATAAAATTAACAGCCAGGGATTATTGGCTCCAGAAAACTGCACAGCAGACAAGGCATCCCTAAATTACCAATGCTGGAGTGCAAACAATTCTACCAAATAATGTTGTTTGCTTATATTTGGAAGCATGTGGAAATGTGGCAAATGTTTTCAATTTAGACATTACTCCCTTCCTATTAGCATTACGAATGTGGAGTCCTTAGTGCTCTCTGAGCTTGGTTGTTTTCTTGCAGATGTTTCATTACCTAATTAAATAATGAAACATCTGCAAGAAGACAACCAAAGTCAGAGAGCTCCAAGGAGTTCACAGTTCAACCCTGAACCCTGAATAGAACCCTAATATTCTATTAGCACTATGATTGCATCAAAATGCAAAGAGCCTGACTGAAGCTCTGTGCATGGGTATGTTGTGCATGTGCATGGGTTGTATGTCAGGGTTTTTTCAGGTAATTGTTTAACAAAGATCGTAAGTTTTGTGGTGACTGTACAGGTCCAACTACTGACTTTGGAGAACTATGTAAGTGGAGCTGAGCAACTGACAGGGGTTGAGGAGGTGTGTTGTGTCTTGCCAGCTTTTGCTAGTGCCTTCAATCAATGGACAGACTTGTGTGCACTAGACTAAAACAAGACCAAAACCATGTCAGAAAATATCACAATGAAAAAAAAAATCAGCAATGGGAGTAATAACAGTAAATAAAAAGCTCAATACAGGTAGTCCTCGATTTACAGTTCACCTAGTGACCATTTTAAAAAATGACTTATGACCGTTGCAGTATCTCCATGGTCACATGATTTACATTCAGATGCTTGACAACTGACTGACATTTATGATGATTGCAATGTCCCGGGGTCATGTGTCCATCTTTTGCCATCTTCTTCAAGCAAAGTCAATGGGAAAACCAGATTCACTTAACAACCGAGTTACTAATTTAACAACTGCAGTGATTCACTTAACCAATGTGGCAAGAAAAGTTATAAAATGGGGCAAAACTCACTTAACAAATTTCTCACTTAGCAACATAAATTTTGGGCTCAATTTTGCTCGTAACTTGAGGACTACCTGTAATAAAATTAGCACCGAAACAATAAAGGTCTAAAGACATTACTACAGTTTTTAAAAGAGCTGAGAAAACTAAAAGGCCAAAAGAGAAGGTAGCATAGGTGCCATAAGTTTTTCTACAGAAATATTTCATAAATAGAGTACCCCCATAAAAAAGATAAATCTGTCTATCAGCTTAGCTTTCTATGATTCCTTTATCATTCATTAAACAAATGTTGCTGTTTGAAAGAGCGTGGAAGGATGCTCTGGCCAAATCTAACAAGTAGACATTTTGTTTTATACTGCAATTCCAATACTAATTATTGCTATATAGTCTATGTCAGTGGTCTCCAACCTTGGTCCCTTTAAGACTTGTGGACTTCAACTCCCTGAGTTCCTCAGCCAGCTGGCTGAGGAACTCAGGGAGTTGAAGTCCACAAGTCTTAAAGGGACCACGGTTGGAGATCCCTGGTCTATATTACACGTTGCTAACATATTGTGAACCTTCTACCAACAGAATTACAGTTTGTATTTTATACACAGATATGCTCACAGATAGAATATAATAGAACTTACCCAAAATTGCAACAACTTCATCATCTTGGATCACCTCCAAGGATCCTGAAACCACAAAGCACAGATTGTCCACGCTTTCACCCGCATGGTAAATCAGATCTCCCGGAGCACAATGCACAGTCTGAAATTCCATTGCAAGAGCTCGCAGGCACCCATCACTAGCCAGTCTGAATGCTGGGTGCTCTTTAAAAACTTTTCGATTCAGATGTACACAGATATCTGCTCTCATGTCCTTAGGACAGATCTGTAAAACCTAGGACAACAGGACCAAAAATAAGTGTGTACAAGCCTTAAACAATGTGTTAAAACCCTGTGTGAGATTTAACTTTTGTTAATAATAATAATATTAATTAATCCTTAGTGAATTTGCCAATGAATTTATTCTTTCTTTCTAGTCAGTTCTAGCTAGAACTAGAAGCTTATTCTCTTCTGTTTCTCACTGTAAATGTTAAACAAAGGATTGTCGAAGGATTTAGAGGCAAGTTAAAGAAACAATGCCTGTTTGATCTGGGTTTTCCCACATTTTGCTTAATAATAAATTAAAGTAACTTCAGAATATTATAGTTTTACAAGGCCAGAAAGAAAATAGTGATTTAAGTCAAACTTATTTTCAGATTATGGTAATTAACTATGAAAATAGAATAAATTAATAAAATATTTACTTGTTATAAATACAAATAAGTATAATAAAATAACAACATCATGGTAAAACTCTTAATCTGTTTCATTTGACTGATAAACTTGTTGCTACATAACTGATCATCACAGTTTCTTCCAACTATTATTATGAACCTGTTAAGTATTATATTTCAAAAATTAATTCATAACCATAAAAAGGTCAGACTTAATCTTTCTCTTTATTAGCTTTAGTTTACATTCTTAAGTACAGGGGGTAAAATAAAATCTCAGGGTTTAGAGATTCAAGGGATTATATGAAATTTGAACAGATTTGCTCAGATAAGTATGTAACATAACCACTAGCACTAACTGCAGAGTACAAAACACACTTGTTATTCGTTTTGTAGCATTTTTCAATTTTTGTATGTATGCAAAATCGGTAGAGCTTGAGAAGTTGGCTTGAGAATTTGAAGATCAATATTAATCAACCATGTACAGGGATTATTGAAGAATTAATGTAGGGTCGGGTCTGCCCAGTTACCATTTTAGAACGGTGGGGAGGGAGAAAAGAGAGAGTAGGAGGTAGGAAAGAGGAGAAGAGGAAGGAAGAGGGGTAGAAGAGGGAGAAGGAGTGTAGGGTGGAGGGAGGAGAGGATGTAGATAAGAGAAGGAGAGGAAGGTTTGGAAAGAATGCAGAAGAAGGTAGAAGAGGGAAGAGAGTTAAAAAGGGGGGTGGTGACTGGGCAAGCCCGACTAATTGTATATAATTGTACATTGGATGAATTATTTGATATGATTGTAAAAATAAAACTTTTTTAAAAAAAATATATATTAATCAACCAATAAATTTGGTTGTTAAATAAATAAACCAGTACTTATTGATTTTCTACAAAACAAGAAGTCAGGGTGGCAGTAAAAATATAGGGTATTTTATGGTAGTTTAGTTTAGTTTTTAGTTTAGTTTACTTTATTGTCATTGCACCTCGTATAATGAAATTAAAGAGCAGTGAAAAGCTAGGTAATGCTAGATTTCTCAAGGGACCTCACCTTTTCAGTATCAATGCCCCTAGACATTGACCAGGTAGAAACAATGTAATCCATCACACGTTCACTCAAGCCTTTGGGCACTTGATAGAGCTTCAGGAAGTCCCGGACACTGTTCAGCATTTCGTGATATCGGTTTGTATTAGCATACATTTGCTGAAAGATAGTTGTCACATTCCCAAAAATGGTTGCGTATAACAGAGCTGCAAGTAGAAGAAGGTGGGGAAGGGGGAACAAAATGAAGGTGGGCCTTCTCTGAAAGAGGCAGATGGTTTGGCAACTACAGCAATTCATTGCAGTATTTGTGGGAGAAAATAGCATCAATTCCATTAGTTGCATCAGTAATAATTATCTTAATTGTTACAACCCTGAGCACTGATGCCATTTATTGCCTATTGGTACAAGCCTTTAGAGATGTCCTTTCAAAATTGCATGTATTACGTAAAAGAAGGATGCCTCGTCTTGATACAAATTCCCTTGTTTCAATTAACAGTGCCATTTTCAATTTGTTTTATGTTAAATGACTTACTGAGTAACTCCACAGCTGTGCAATTAGGGAAACATTTTCTAACCCTGGAGGCTGCTCATTCAATTCAAGCTTGATGTCACCTTAAATCACTACCTCCCATTCACTAAACTGTAGATAGGCACAGCCTCTTTCACTGCTGTAAATAGAATGCATATATTTATTAACTTTTGTAAGCTTACCATTCCCAAAGAGAAGTTTATGGAGTCTTACAAAACTTAAAAATGTCTTGTACAAAAAATGGACAGAAATTCAACAAAAGCCAACTCAACAAAAGCCCTTTAGTAGCTTGAGCATGAAAGGTCTCTGATTTTTTCCACTTGACAGATCAGATTATCTTCAATAAAAGTCAAATAAATGTGCTTAGAAAGAATGTTACAGTTGAGAAGCCACAACAGGAGAAGTTGACACTCAGGAAGATGTCAGATCCAGAAACAAGCCTCCATATTTAACAAGTGTCTGATTCTTTCATGCAAGAGATGCAATTCCACCTAAAAAGGAATCTAAGGAAGTATTGCTGGGGAAAACTCTGCCAAAGATTTTGAAATATTTCTGCCAGCAGTACAGTTCAGAGCTCTCAGGAAACCATTATACTAAGTTGTTCTATCTAACCCAGATGGGATGTACTGAGAAGACCATTGGGGATGGGCGGGGACTGATAGGCAAACTTAAAATTCTGAAAGCAGGTCTTGAATGCTTTCCCAAAATGATTGCTCAGAATTCTGCCAATTTACAAAATGGCTACCACAGGAGAGATAGTGATCACAGACCAATCTGCTGAAAGATGAAAAGGTGGGTTTATTAGTTCATGCTTATTAGTTCTTTTCAACCCCTATTAGGAAATATTAGGACTTGAACCTCAATGGTTTATCTATGGGTTGCATTATTCCTACAAGTATATTTAGGTCCTGTCCACTACTGTTATTTGAGCTAAGCCAGTATTGGTGCTATGCCTGTACATTCCCAAATCAGTGTCTTCCAAAGGAAGCTGAAGCCATTTTCCTTTGGCTCAGGTATGCCTTAACTCCATGTAGGATCTTCACTGGGAGGAGGCTGATTTTCCAATTGTGAGAACTATTATCTCACCCTATTCCCTACTACCTGAGCTTACTTCCTGGTAGATTTCATAGGGAACTTTATTGGCAAATCTCTTCTTAATCCCTCTAGTCAGTTTTATAATGCCTGTAAAAATGTGCTGTCCTGACCATCTCTGCTTATGCACAGATCCAACTATTGTATCAATCCAACCTCTGAGTAAAGGCCAAGGGTGAAATATAAAATTTGTTACTACCGGTTCTGTGGGCATGGCTTGGGGGGGGGTAATGTGACTGGGTGGGCATGGCCAACTTTTTTTTTTTATTTTTAAAAGCATTTTTTCTACAACCTCTTCGGTTGTAGGTTCTGGCAATCAGGCAACTCAGCTGGGATCACCAGAGGAGCCTTTTAAAAGCTTTTTTTTTACCAAAGAGGCCGAAGAGGTTGTAGAAAAAATGCTTTTAAAGCGTTCTGACGATCCAGATGAGCTGCGAGAATATCAGAGGCTTTTTTTTTTACTTTTAAAAGCATTTTTTCATCCGAAGAAAAAATGCTTTTAAAAGTTTTTTTAAAAAACCCTCTGATGATCGCGCTGCTCAGCTGGGGCAGGGGGGTGGGGGACAGGGATTTTTGCAACTGGTTCTCTAAACCACCACCCGCGATCACTACCAGATCAGGCGATCCGGTCCGAACTGGGAGCATTTCACCCCTGGTACAAGCCTTTACACACACTTTCTCTACACAGAGAGATTCTGGAACCATAGTTAAAATGTTGGGGAAAGTTCCTACTTGGGGTTGCAAATTTGTGATGTCATGGCATCTGAACAGCTTTTAACAGAAATTTATATCACTTTGAAAAATATCACCTTGACACCAGAAAACTTTCCACTCATATCAACCGCTCAGATATTTTGTGGATTTGCCAAAGACAAACAGTATATGCTGAAAGCACAAGGGGGAGCCAGTTATTTATTTTGAATGGGAATAATTTTGTAGTCTCCTATTGGATGACTGAAGGACACACTGAGTGGTTCAGAGTTCTCAACGTTTAGCACTTCAAATTAGGACAGGTCAGGAAACAGACTCCACAAGACATGCTGAAGAAGCTCCATCTCTTTATATAGGCTTTAGTAACAGAATCTTGGAATCCTAAAAGCCTCTCTTATATCAGAGAATCAAGTTTCTGATGATGTTACCTAGTTCGGTAATGAAACATTTGCAAGAAAATAATCAAGTTCAAAGAGCACCAGGGAACCCACAGAATCAAGTTTACATTTCTTTGCAACATTGCTTCTTTTCCTGGGCTTAAATTCTGTTTTGCTAACTGTAAATTCCTTCTCCAAGGTCATCTCTGTGGTCCTCAATCCAGAATTCCTTGTCAGGAAGAATGAAATAGACTGCAAAGTTTACCTTGAAATGCTTACAAGGAGGTGGAGAGTAGAAATAGTTCCCTGAGGAAATGCCCAAGTCTTATGCTAATATTAGGCCATTTTTTAAGTATCCCTAAGATGATGTTCATGTGATGTGCATCAGCATTAATGGAGAGATGGTTTATTATATAGCAATCATGTTCTAAACAATTTAAATTGCAGCAGTTGGTATCAAACTATCTTCAATCTTTCTTTTTCTTGGATAGGGTTGAAAGGATCACAGGCAATAGGTTCTTGAAAAGAAGATTAATCCCTGAGATAAAAATAACCAAGAATGAATGACCAGCATTTAAATATCTCAGCAGAAACAGATAGATTCAAATGGCCAATCATTCTAGAAATCTTGTTTTTTAAAACCAAAAACATGCCTCCTCCCATGTAGAATTGTCCAATTCCTCTGATCATCAGTAACGGTTATCTTGATTTTGTGACATCCTATGGAACTTCATTTAACACTAATCAGAAAGAAAAAGGTTTTGGTTGTGAGGCTTCTCTACCGAACAAGCTTCTCTCCTGAAATTAAGCATGTACCAACTTTATTATGGCTGTAGGTAAAAGATGGCCTTGAATGCTGTTTTTTGTTTTGAACAAAGTCAAACTAGAGTCTTGGACTTTAAGAGAGCTAATTTCAATAAACTTAGAGAGAGCTTGAGAAGGATTCCATGGATGAGAATCCTCAGGGGGAAAACAACCCAAGAAGCTTGGGAAATTTTGAAAAGTGAGATTATAAAAGCGCAGTCTAGCACAATACCAATGAAGAAGAAAAATAATAGATCTCAAAAGAAACCAGCATGCATGCATAAAGAACTATCTGACAAATTGAAAGACAAAAAGGACAAATATAAAAAGTGGAAAGAGGGGCAAATAACTAAGGCAGAATATCAGCAAATAGCCCGATCCTGTAAAGATGAAGTGAGGAAAGCTAAGGCTCACAATGAACAAAGGCTAGCGACAAAAGTAAAAAATAACAAAAAAAGCTTCTTCCAACATGTTAAAAACAAGAAAAAAGTCAAGGAAACAATTGACCCATTGCTGGGAGAAAGTGGAAAGAAGATGACAAGCAACAGGGAGAAAGCAGATCTACTTAACTCATTTTTTGCATCTGTCTTTACACAAAAGGAAAAAACAATCCAACCTATCAAAAACAGCACTACAAAAAACAGATTAGAAACACAAGTTAAAATAGGGAAGAAAATGGTAAGTGAACACTTGTCTACCCTAGATGAGTTCAAATCACGAGGACCGGATGGGTTACACCCCAAGGTTCTGAAGGAACTGGCAGACGTGATCTCAGAACCACTGAACTATATCTTTCAAAGATCCTGGAGCACAGGGGAGCTGCCAGAGGACTGGAAAAGAGCTGATGTAGTTCCCATCTTCAAAAAAGGAAAAAAAACAGATCCAGGAAACCACAGACCTATCAGCCTGACCTCAATACCGGGGAAGATTCTGGAAAAGATAATCAAGCAACGAATCACCGAACACCTAGAAGCAAACAAAGTAATAACCAAAAGCCAACATGGGTTTGTCAAAAACAGATCATGCCAGACTAATCTTATTGCATTCTTTGACAAAATGACAAAATTAGTAGACCAGAGGAATGCTGTCGATATAATTTACTTGGACTTCAGTAAAGCATTTGATAAAGTAGACCATAACCTACTACTAGATAAAGTAGAAAAATGTGGGTTAGACAGCACCACAACCAGATGGATTCGTAACTGGCTGACCAACCGCACTCAACGTGTAGTCCTCAACGGAACTACATCCACATGGAGGGAAGTATGCAGTGGAGTACCCCAAGGCTCTGTTTTAGGCCCAGTACTCTTCAACATCTTCATCAATGACTTGGACGAGGGGATAGATGGGGAACTCATCAAATTTGCAGATGACACCAAGCTGGCAGGAATAGCCAACACTCCAGAAGATAGGCTCAAATTACAGAAAGATCTTGACAGACTTGAACATTGGGCGCTATCTAACAAAATGAAATTCAACAGCGAAAAAAGAAAGGTTCTACATTTAGGCCAAAAAAACCAAAATGCACAGGTACCGTATATGTGGTACCTTGCTCAATAGTAGTACCTGTGAGAGGGATCTTGGAGTCCTAGTGGACAACCATTTAGATATGAGTCAGCAGTGTGCAGCTGCTGCTAAAAAAGCCAACACAGTTCTGGGCTGCATAAACAGAGGGATAGAATCAAGATCACGTGAAGTGTTAGTGCCACTTTATAATGCCTTGATAAGGCCACACTTGGAATACTGCATCCAGTTTTGGTCGCCACGATGTAAAAAAGATGTTGAGATTCTAGAAAGAGTGCAGAGAAGAGCAACAAAGATGATTAGGGGACTGGAGGCTAAAACATATGAAGAACGGTTGCAGGAACTGGGTATGTCTAGTTTAATAAAAAGAAGGACTAGGGGAGACATGATAGCAGCAATATCTCAGGGGTTGCCACAAAGAAGAGGGAGTCGGGCTGTTCTCCAAAGCACCTGAGGGTAGAACAAGAAGCAATGGGTGGAAACTGATCAAGGAAAGAAGCAACTTAGAACTGAGGAGAAATTTCCTGACAGTTAGAACAATTAATAAGTGGAACGACTTGCCTGCAGAAGTTGTGAATGCTCCAACACTGGAAATTTTTAAGAAAATGTTGGATAACCATCTGACTGAGATGGTGTAGGGTTTCCTGCCTGGGCAGGGGGTTGGACTAGAAGGCCTCCAAGGTCCCTTCCAACTCTGTTGTTATATTATATTATATATTAATGCGCTCAGCTCTTGGTATCTATGTATTTTTTTTTGCAGAGTGATGGAAGAGATTTGATTTTTATCCAGGATGCTGGTGGTGATGATGATAATTTTACATCTCACTCTAGTCAATTTTTTTTTTTATTTATTTATTAAATTTTTATACCGCCCTTCTCCCGAAGGATTCAGGGCGGTTCACAGTCAAATAAAACAACAATGAATAAATACAGAATAAAATCAATAATTAAAAAACTTATTAAATATGGCCCCAAATTAAAATGCATTTAGAACAATAAAACCCACTTGAAAATTTAAAACCAAATAATAAAAACTTCTAAAAATTCTATGCCAGTCCTGTGCAAATAAATAAATACGTCTTCAGCTTTAATAGACCTAGGTGGTCCCCCATTCTATATTAAACAATGTCAAACCTGCTAAGTTTCAACCAAAATTATCCCTACCAAGTTTTTTTAGATTTTAGGTACATGATCTCATCTCAGGGTTTTATCCTTTTATTTGTATTATTGGTGGTTTTTTGTACACTCAGCAGAGAAAGTAGCAAAGTGCTTATGGAAAAAGGATTAAGATGGGACATTATTTATTTGTACAGTGCTCATTTTCTGGAAGAGAACAGCGTAATGCACAGAGGAAAATTGCCATAAAAAGGCCCAATGGCTGATTAAAATTTTAAAAATGCAACATTAGGTATATTATTACTACAGTAATAAGCCGCCTGCAGTCACCTATGTATGAACTGAGCGATTATATAAATTTGTCAAACAAACAAACAAACAAACTCCGCCGACTCCAACATGATCTGTGTTTAACACACAGAATCATCTATTGTAATATCCTTCCTGTAAAAGACTACTTCAGCTTCAATCGCAACAATACAAGAGCAAACAATAGATTCAAACTTAATGTCAACCGCTTCAAACTTGATTGCAGAAAATATGACTTTTGTAACAGAGTTGTTAACGCTTGGAACTCACTACCTGACTCTATAGTCTCTACTCAAAACCCCAAAATCTTCAACCAAAAACTGTCTACTATTGACCTCACCCCATTCCTAAGAGGACTATAAGGGGCGTGCATAAGAGCACAAAAGTGCCTACTGTTTCTGTCCTATTGCTCTCTTCATTATAGTATTATATGCATACTTTTACTTATACTTTTACTTATATTACTTTTATCTCTCGTGATGGGTTATTGTTTATGTTGATTGTATATACTGTTGTGACAAAATAAAATAAAATAAAAAACAAACAAACAAATAAATAGTTCATGAATGCAGTTAATTTGGAGCCAGTTTGGTTGTGAAGCAGTTTTGGCTCTGCACGTGTTCTAGTAAGAATATTGTAAATTATTTTTAATCCTAAAAGCCAGCCATGCTTCTCCTGGAAGAAAATTTAATCACAGGACAGCATTTCCCAAAATAGTTTTCTTTGAGTCAGCATGCTACAGGCTAAAATCACAGAATAGTACCAACATCAATAGTTTTATTTTTTATGTGCTCATAACCAGATGTCATGTGCCCATAACCAAGTCATCCCCAATTTATGATAGTAAAGAATTTTAGGGAAGACAATCTTTCAAGTATTTAATACATTTACTGCTTTATTAATACTTTTCTTACTAAATTTATATACCACCCAACTCCCAGTGACTCCATGGAATCTTTTTGGTAGTGAAACTTTCTTTTTTAAAAAAAATATCTTTATTAAATTTAAAAAAGAAACGCTAAAATACAAATTAACATAAAGGGGAAAGGGAATAAAAGGATAAATTCAAAAGTGCCAAAAATACATCAAACAAATAGACTAGCATTCTCAACCTTTTTGACACATCTGAAATTTGAGAACATATTTGGCCGAACAACAACCAGACAGCAGCATTCAAATGGAACTCTTGGACCATATTTAAAGGTAGAAGATGTAGCATGCAGTGTCAGTTCAGTAATCCAATTGTGAGGACATAGGTCACTAAATTAGAATATTCCGTCCCTGGAATATATTCATAAATAGATAGCAATGGAGCAGAAATGATTGCTACATTTAGAAGCTTGAAAAGGAAAAATTATGACTTGGCAACGATAAGAAGGCATCAATAACTGAAAAGCAGTAGTTAGTCTTGATTTAGTTCAGTAGCCAATTATTTATACAGATATAAAAAAAATCATAGAAGAATTGAAGTTAAAAGATACAGTAATTTACAGGTGCATTCATGTGATGGAAATTCAGAGAAGGAAAACATAAAAGATGCGAATTTTAAGAAATGGTTTTCAGGTAGCAACTACCTAAAAGAACTACCTAACAACTACCTAAGAGAAAGCAAAATTGAGAAAGCCTAAATCAGGATCCTTTGATGAGCAATGTCATCATGCAAAGAAAGACCAATTCAATGTGATCTCAGTTTTAATCCAGATCTCAATAAAGGTACTGTCCTGTTTTTAAAATATTTACTCTTCTCAGGAAATGTTCAGAATAGAGGGAGGAATAACAATATCTGAATTATTTCTCAGAGTGGTCTTACAACGAAGCCATCACAATCTGAACAAGCAGTACATTGAGCAATCATTTATCTTAGGGATCTTTTTAGGATCATTCACTGTACAATACATCATCACAGCATTTCAGTATCTTTTCCTGAAGACCTCCACCATGGCTGCTGCACCAAGTGATAATCTGTGGTATATTTCTTGACTGCTTGTTTCTTAACTGTTGATGGTTGATCATAAAAGTCAGAAGCTACCCGCCACTTCAGTATCTTCATTGTCAATTCTAAGATTGGTTACAGATAGTCCTCAACTTATGAGAGTTTGTTTAGTGACCATTCAAAGTTACAACACTGAAAAAAGTGACTGATGACCATTTTTCACACTTATGACTGTTACGACAGCCCCATGGTCACATGATCAAAATTTGAACACTTGGCAATTGACTCATATTTATGATGGTTGGTCATGTGACCCTCTTCTGCATCCTTCTGATAAGCAAAGTCAATCGGGGAGCCGGATTCACTTAACAACCATGTAAGTAACTTAACAACTGCAGTGATTCACTTAATGGTGGCAAGAAATGTCGTAAATGGGGCAAAATTCTGTTAACAAATATCTCGCTTAGCAACATAAATTTTGGGCTCAGTTGTGGTCATAAGTCAAGGACTACCTGTATTGTACATGTTGTTATTAATTTGGTCTACTTTCTTTTAATTTCATTCTCATTTTTTCCATTCTGCTCCTGATTTTTATAATTAGGACTTGCAGATCCTTTGCATTTTTGGTTATCAGCATAGTGTAATCAGCATAGCTAAAATCAAATCGGTCAGTCCTAGAGGAGATCAACCCTGACTGCTCTTTAGAAGGCCAGATTCTGAAGATGAAACTCAAGTATTTTGGCCACTTAATGAGAAGGAAGGACTCCCTTGAGAAGAGCCTAATGCTGGGAAATTGAGGGCAAAAGAAGAAACGGGCTACAGAGAATGAGGTAGCTGGATGGAGTCACTGAAGCAGTAGGCGTGAGCTTAAATGGACTCCAGAGGATGGTAGAGGACAGGAAGGCCTGAAGGAACGTTGTCCATGGGGTCGTGATGGTTCGGACACGACTTTGCAACTAACAACAATAACGTTAAACCATGCTTATCTTCTTCCAATTCAGCTTCCCTATATTCAGTATATTGGTGAATATATAAGGGGAAACTATAAAGCCTTGATCACTCCTTTATCAACCTGGAGCCAGTGTATTTCACTGTGTTCTGTTTATACTGTGGCTTCCTGATTTGTATCTAAGTTTCTCATGTGGTCAATGAGATGTTATGGGACTCCAATTTGACTGAGCACTTTCCACAGCTTGACATGATTGGCACAATCAAAGGTCTTTCTACAATTAATGAAGCACAATGTGACTTCTTTTGGATATTCTTTGGCTTTCTCAATTATCCAGTGTGTGTCAGCAATAATATCTCAAGTTCCTTGGCCTTTTCTAAAGTCAGTCTGAACATCTGGCATCTATTTTTCCACAGAGGGCTCTAATCTGTGCTGAATGATCCTAAGCATTGAATTGAACTGAATTGAATTGAATTGAATTGAATTGAATTGAATTGAATTTATTAAATTTCTATACCTCCCTTCTCCCGAAGGACTCAGGGTGGTTCACAGCCAACATAAAACAGAATTCATACAATATACATAGATAAATTAAAAACACTGTAAAAATCTGATTAAATTTTGGCTAACAATTAAAATTAAGTTATTAAAATCAAATAATAAAACCCCAGTTAAAACACAACCCATTAGGCTAGCCCTGTGTGATGAAACAAGAGAGTCTTGAGCTCGCGTCGGAAGGTCCGGAGGTCAGGGAGTGATCATAACCCTGGAGGAAGCTCATTCCAGAGGGCAGGAGCCCCCACAGAGAAAGCTCTCCCCCTGGAGGTCGCAAGCCGACATTGTTTGGCCAACGGCACCCTGAGGAGACCCTCTCTGTGGGAGCGCACAGGTTGATGGGAAGCTACCGGTGGCAGTAGGCGGTCCCATAAATACCCCGGTCCTAAACCATGGAGCACTTTAAAGGTGGTTACCAACACCTTGAATTGCACCCGGAAGACCACCGGCAACCAGTGCAGCCTGCGCAAGAGAGGTGTTATATGGCAGCCACGAGTGGCTTCCTCTATCACCCGCGCAGCCGCGTTCTGGACCAGTTGGAGCCTCCAAGTGCCCTTCAAGGGGAGCCCCATGGAGACAGTGTTACAATAGTCCAGGTGGGAAGTGGCGAGGGCGTGAGTGACCGTGCACAAGGCATCCCGGTCTATGAAGGGGCACAACTGGCGAATCAGGCGTACCTGACAAAAGGCTCCCCTGGCGACGGCCATCATGTGATCTTCTAACGACAGCCGAGCATCCAGGAGAACACCCAAGTTGCGAACCCTCTCCATAGGGGCCAATAACTCTGCACCAACAGCCAGCGATGGAACCAGCTGACTGTACTGGGATGCCGGCATCCACAGCCACTCGGTCTTGGAGGGATTGAGTTGAAGCCTGTTCCTCCAGACCCGCACGGCCTCACATTATTTTGCTAGCATGTGAAATTAAACATATTGTACAATAGTTTACACATTTACACATTTCAAGATGGACTCAGCCTTCTGAAGTGGGTAAAATGAGGACCCAAACTGTTGAAGTTTGAAGTCTGTGTCTGTCTTGTTGGGTTGCAGAACCAAACCAGACAGTTATAGAGATGCAGATGACAGATTCAATAATTCCTCTGTAGAATTGTATCAGCAGTTATGGCCAGAACCCAACAATAAATTAGGTATATTTAAGACTGGTGATTTTAATGGCCTTGGAACACAGCCTGTAATAACATTTTCAGCAAAATTGGACTTAATTGAGCAACTTTTCCACTTTCAGCCTAATATTTCATTTTCATCAAGGCACTCCAAACATGTGTTCCAATTGTTAATTATAATTCCACATGCTACATTATAATTACACTTGCTCAAAGGCATTGTATTCCTGCATGAATGATCTTTACTTTGCTATTAGTTACTTACTGAAGAGACAATAAGAGCAGTGAAGACTTATAAGCACATGACGATAAGCTGACCCACCAATGTTTCTGTATAAAGTTTTAGCTCCATGCCTTTGTGACTCACTTCTTCAAGTCCTCTGCATTTATAAAACAAAGTATTAAATATTCTTAGTTTTTACCATTTTTAAACAACTAACAAGCAAAAAAGGAAAAAGGAAAAGCACACTTAACTGATTATGTATTTTCAACTCAGAGTAGATAGCCATGTAGATAGACCTTCTCCAGGACAATCTAGGAAAACTCACTGACCACGCCCATCTCACTAATGCCAACTTATTACAGCCATATCACCGCAGCCATTTTGCCACAGCCAAATTGCCATAGGACAACTCACTGTGTCCAGCTGGCAATGGGACAACTCACTGCGGGACAAGTTCACACAGGAAACTTGATGCAATAAATGTTATCCACCACTGTTTTCATTTTGGTCTATTGACACAATTCAGCACAGTTGAGTTATCCTGTGTGGAATTGTCCCGCAGCGAGTTGTCCCGTGGTGAGTTGGCTGTCGCATGTTATCCCATTTCATCACCAGGACGATCAATGGTTAACTTTGCTCTTCAGATCTTGCAGTAGTGCACTCATCACCACTGTAATTAAGTTGATCCAATAAATCCCCCAAATATCTGATATTTGATATATTACTTACCTAGCTACAAAATAAAATAAACTGAAAAAGGAAAAGAAGGTATTTTATTACATAGTATTACAAATAGCAGACAATATAGAGAAAAAAACTGTGTTAACATGCAGTATTTCAATATTCATCACATAAAAAGTTGCAATATGAAAAAAATATGTAGCTGTCTTATTTCCAGTTGGAAAATGAACAACTGTATATTTTTCTAAGATTGTAACATTTCATATTTGGGGAATGATTATTTTTGCAAGTTAGCATCTTAATAGTTTTCCCGCATTTCTTTTCTTTCTAGTAAACTTCCAGTTACTATCACATTGTTTACCAATTATTCTTTTTTTCTTTCTCAAAGCTCCTTTAATATTGCCAGGGAGCATAAATTCTTGAACATGAAAAAATACAGCTCCAGGATGACAGGGAATCCTGGCCTCTTTTCCCTTTGGCCTTGACAAGAAATTAATCACTCTGTTTTCTACTCCTAATGGAAATAGAAACGCTGCTGTTGGGATTGCTTTCATTGATATTTCTGCACTGAGCAAGGGATAGGATACAGTGCTTCTTCATGGTCCTTTCCAACAGTCATATATAATAGGCTGCTGAGGGAAATGAAATAATAAATAATGGAAGGAAACTATGACAGTGTATATCTATGTGACAGTGTGTAGGTCTTAGTTGGTCTTAGTCTTAGTTGGGTGGAGTCCTGTTTATTGATAATTTTAAACAGATATTTTTCAAAAGAATTCAGGTTACATGCACAATGTTTTATGTATGATCTATAAAGACATAAACTTATTCTCTTCTAGGACAAACTCACTAAATGTGTACAATGAACTCTGATTTAACAGTCCTATATTTACAGTATCTGAATGGAAAAGGTAAAGGTTTCCCCTCTGCAGTCATGTTTGACTTTTGGGGTCGGTGTTCATCTCCATTTCTTAGCCAAGGGAGCCAGTGTTGTCCGAAGACATTTCCATCATCCTGTGGCCAGCATGACTATATGCCGAGCCACACGGAACACTATTATCTTCCCACCGAAGGCATACCTATTTATCTATTTGCATGCTTTGAAACTGCTAGGTGGGCAGGAGCTAATGCAAGTAATGGGAGTTCACCTCATTGTGTCCTGCTTGGGTCTCAAATCTAGGTTGTCGACTTTGCAGCTGACAAGTTCAGTGCCTTTAACCAGTGAGCCATCATGCCCAGAGGTGGGTTCTACTTACCTTTACTACTGGTTCGCATGTGCGCAGATCACCTATGATGATGTCCGGATCAGTGGGTAAAGCTTCCCACCAATTTTACTACCAGTTCTTGTGAACCGGTCCGAACCAGGGCAATCCACCACTGATCATGCCCCCCTCCAACCTGAATGGAAGACTACTCTAAATTTAATAAGTTCTCCTTGAAAGAAGGAAGAGTAGACAGGGAAGAAAATTGTAAGCACAGATTATTCTGTGCTATACCTAGCTATTCTGCCTTGCAAACCTACAGTTGCCAACAGAAACAAATTATAAATATTTTCCCCATTCCCCCAATACACCAGGATGGGAAATGGGGTTCAGTTTTCCTTTTGTTCTCTCTCTCTTCAGCAAAGTGGCAGGTAGTTCCACAGATCAGCAGAAGAGAAGGTAGACAAGGAGGAGACTTCACCAAAACTCTGCTGAGGATTGTGAAAGGAGGGGAAATAGCACCAACTTATATTACACCTGGAAAGATGGATGACCCAATGGGTCGTGGGTTGTCTATTAACTACTACTGTGATATGAATGAGGCTCTTTTTTTTTGCTATACTCAATCTTGAATGAAAAGTTAAATAATTTTATGGTTTTAATATTGACATACTAAAATACTGTTAATATTATATATATATATATATATATTTAAAAATCTTACTCTCAATACTTTAAGCTTTCAAATAATGGAATGTTCATAATTTTTAATCTTGTTTCATAAATATTATTGCACTGAAATCTGCATTGAAATAATACAGCATATCCGGGTTGTGTTATTACATTACAATAAAGACAGGAGGGAAAGAACTTTGTTTTAAATCTACAAGGGCAAAATGTTTTTGGAAGCAGCACTACAATTAGGAAATTATTTCCACTAATTTGTTTGTTCAGCCTTTTTGGTGGCCCATTTTATTTTTTAAAAATATTTGTATTGTTTTGTTTACTTTGGCCTTACCATGACAAAATTTTATTTTGTTGTAAATATTGCTGCCATATTTTTGTCTTTGTCTATTATTTTATTGTTTTAAAAGATTTAAATTGTTTTTATGATGCTTGATATGTTATTCTTTGGACTGCTATTTATTTGATCAGTGTAAATTACCATAAACCAGCTTCTTGGGATCACTCAGGTATATATAAATAGGTTTAATAAATACATGCATAAAATAACTGTTAATTATTTTATTGGACTGGCCAAAATTTTATGATGAAAAAGGCCAGAACACTTTTTCATCATATTTAAACTCAATGTGTTATGTATTTGAATTATTGGAGAGAAATTTGGGCAGGAAAAAGCACGTTCCTGATTAGCTGGTGCCGCAGCCCAAATACTATATAAGGAGGGCTGTTCTGCTTTTTCCTTTGCTGGGTTCTCACAATAAACTTAAGAGCTGATGTCACCAATGACTTTCTCCTGCCTCCTCATTGCCCGAACTTAACGTTGGCGACAAGGGTGGGATGAGGTTGGCAGTGAGACCGAAAAAGAGCTGATTTGAAAAAATAGTTTAGAACCCAGCCAGTTATAGGGCAGCCACATAGGAATGAATCAAAATGACTAACTACACACTGCCAGCGCCATTTGACCCAGCAAAAGAGTAGTGGGGGTCATACATGCTAGTTTTGAATGCTTCCTCAAGGCTAACGAGTTGCAAGGGGTATCGGACAATCGGAAGCGTGCATACTTCTTGAGCCATTGACACCGCTGAATTGTTATCGTAGCCAACGCCCGTCCAGTCAGTGCCCTGGCCAGTGTTACAGATGATGCTCAGAGCGCACTATGCCCCGGTGCCATCGAAGTTTGTGCAGAGAGTCCAGAGTGAAGGAGAATCGATTAGCGTTTACATGGCTGCGTTGAGAAAAGCCGCGACCCATTGCGAATATAAGGACTTAGAGGACTCCCTTTTAGAGCAGCTTATTTGTGGAGTAAGGGACATTCATTTGCAGAGGCGGCTCCTCGCCAAAACTGACCTGACTCTCAATATTGCCCTAGATGAATCTAGGGCACATGAACTTTCCACTAAAGCTGCTGAAACATTACAAAAACCAACATCGCTGAGTTCACCTACTAAAGCGACACTAGTCCACAGTGAGGAAATCCAGTCTGAGTGTGATGGCGAGAATGAGGAAGAGGTTTTCCAAACGGGGAAATCGGAAAGAAGTGAGAACGATGAGTGCGCAAGTTGCGGAGGCCATCACCAGAGACAAAATTGCCGGTTTAAAGAAGCCATCTGCTGTAGATGTGACAGAAAAGGGCACCTAGCATGGGTGTGTTGAGCTCTCCAGCCGTGCCGCCAAAAGTCCAGAGCCAAATTTAAACCAGCCTATCAGCAGAACCCCAGCTCTGCGAAACACCCACCTATTGGCTCAATCAAAAAGGGCGCAAAGTTCAACCACACCACAGTACGAGTTGGCCAAGCCTCAATGAAACCGGAAAAAAAGATTTTTACAAGAGCCTGCATAGAAGGGGTGCCATGTAAAATGGAAGTTGATACCAGATCATCGATCACTATCATGTCCTGGGATACGATCACCAAAGACCTTCCAAGCGTCATGAAACGATAATTGCAACCTCAGAGACTAAGAGTCCAGGATTATCAAGGGAACCGAATCCCTGTCCGAGGCATCACCACAGTTCGAGTCAAGTATGGACAATATAAGAAATCGCTACCAGTCACCATCGTAGATGGACATTTGCCTAGCTTGCTAGGTCTCGATTGGTTCCGGGCCCTTGGGATGGGCATCACTGGAGTCTACAGTGTTGGAGACGACCTGAAAGAGGAACTGCTCCAGGAATTGGAAGACGTATTCCAGGACAGCCTGGGCAAGTATGTGGGGACCCCCATTTCATTTAATTTAGATCCAAAAGTAGCTCCGATTCGGCTCAAGGCCAGGAGGTTCCTTTTACCCTTAAACCTAAGATTGATAAAGAACTGGATAAGCTAGTGAAACAGGGCTTAATTCCGGTCGACCACGCCAAATGGGAGACACCGATAGTCACACCAGTTAAACCAGACGGATCTGTCCATATTTGTGCCGATTACAAGGCGACGCTGAATAAGGCATTGCAGAAAAGCTCATACCCTGTCCCCATAGTCCAACATTTGCTGCATTTGCTGGGACCAGGGCAAATCTTTGCCAAGCTTGATTTGGCTCAGGCATATCAGCAGTTGCCTGTTGATAACAAAACAGCTGAGGCACAGACAATAGTAACACACAGGGGTGCGTTTAAGTGCACCAGACTCCAATTTGAGGTCAGCGTTGCCCCTGGCCTGTTCCAGAACCTCATGGAATGTTTATTGCAGGGTCTACCAGGGGTAGTACCCTATTTTGATGACGTTCTGGTGTCAGCTAGTAACATGGAAGAACTACGAGAAAAACTGTGAAGGGTGCTGACCATTTTCAGAGCTGCTGGACTTAAAGTCAAGCTCAATAAATGTCAAATCGGAGTGCCCTCAGTCGAAATTTTAGCATATCGGATAGATAAGGCTAGTATCCATCCAACAGAGAGCAAGGTACGGGCAATTCAGAAGGCTCCCCCACCAAAAAACAAAGCGGAGTTACAAGCTTTTCTAGGGCTTTTGAACTTTTATGTGGTCTTTCTAAAAGACAAGGCAATTGTGGCTGAACCACTGCACAGACTGCTTGCTAAAAATACCCCGTGGACTTGGGGTAAGTCTGAATCTGCAGCTTTTGAATCTGTAAAAAAGCTACTGTCTAGTGACAGTCTATTAATTCAATATAATGGGATTTTGCCTCTCGTTTTGGTATGTGATGCATCACTTTATGGAGTGGGAGCTGTTCTCAGCCACAAACTACCTAATGGGACAGAAGCCCCCATTGCCTACTTCTCCCGCATCTTATCAGGAGTCGAGAGAAACTGTAGTCAATTAGATAGAGAAGCTCTGGCCATAGTTTCGGGAGTTAAAAAATTCCACAAATATTTGTTTGGGAAGCATTTTGACATTGTTACTGACCATCGGCCATTGTTGGGTTTGTTGGCGGGAGACCGCCCTACACCGATTGCCCTGTCTCCCAGATTGACTTGCTGGACCATATTTCTGGCAGCATATTCATTTATTTATTTATTTATTAGATTTTTATACCGCCCTTCTCCCGAAGGACTCAGGGCGGTGTACAGCCAAGGATAAAACTCAATATATATACAATTAAAACCAGAATTTAAAACAAAGCAAATTACAAAAAAGGCCGACATTAAAATTTAAAAATTTAAAACCCTAAAACAATAAAAACCCAATTTAAAATAGTAAAACTATTATGCCAGTCCCGCTTGAACAAATAAATGTGTTTTTAGTTCATGGCGATACCATCTGACCCACCAACCGGGCAAGGAATTGGGACACGCGGACACTTTAAGCAGGTGCCCCTTGCTGGACACGATTCAAGACCCGATTCCAGGAACCCCTATACTACTGATTGACTCTTTGGACACTGGTCCAGTCACTTCCACCGAAGTGGCTAGGGCATCAACTAAAGACATTATTATCCGCACTGTAATCGGCTGGGTGCAGATGGGGTGGCCCGTTGCAACGGGCGAGGAATTTAAACAGTTTGCAACTAAATGTTCTGAATTGTCTGTGCAAGGGGGATGTTTGTTATGGGGAGATAGAGTCGTTATCCCATTGTGTTTAAGGGAAAATGTATTGGATTTATTGCATATGGGGCATATGGGCCTTGTGCGTATGAAAAGTCTAGCACGGAGTTATGTGTGGTGGCCCCAGATGGACCAAGACATTAGTGACCAGGTAGGCAGATGCAAATCTTGCCAGGATTCTAGACCACTACCCGCAACGGCCCCGGTGAGGGAATGAGAGAAACCCCAGGGACCGTGGTCTAACGTGGCAAACATTCTTAATAATAGTAGATGCATATTCCAAGTGGTTGGAAATAATATTGATGAAAACCACGACTGCTGAAGCAGTCATAAGAGTATTGCGGCAACTATTCGTAACACATGGTCTGCCGGACACACTAGTTTCGGATAATGGCCCGCAGTTCACCGCCACTCAGTTTGAAGGGTACTTGGCTGAAATGGGCATCCGACATGCCCTTTCAGCGCCATTCCATCCGGCTAGCAATGGCCTTGCAGAATGTTTTGTAAGAAGTGCCAAGGAGGCACTGTCCAGGATTAGCCTGGGGGACTGGCAAGCCAAGATTGACACGTTCTTGGCCGTCCAGCATGGTACACCTTGCATGGCCACCGGCCGCAGTCCAGCTGAGTTGTTAACGGGAAGGAGACTGCAATGCCCATTAAACAGATTAAATACAAATTATTCCCCTGATGGGTATCTGACACTAAGAGATAAAACAAGGGTTTTTACAATAGGGGCTCCCGTCTTCGCCAGGAATTACAGTGAGGGTCCCCTCTGGTTGGCAGGAACAATCTTAGAGGTAACCAGCCCAAAATCTTATGTAGTTGATATGGGCGATGGGAGGGTCTGGAAAAGGCACATCGACCAACTACGAAAACGGTTAGAAGCCAAAATAGAAACACAACAACCAGGCCCTCATTACCCACTGTTTACACCAACAGCTGACTCAAGCCCGAAGTGGCCGGAGGACTTATCTGGGAGTTGCAAAGTCCAGCGACACCCCACGGTCCAACCAGAAGTCAGCAGGGAAGATTCTGCCCCTAATCCAGGTCCGAAGGGCCAATTGGAGGAGCTGGGAGGAACAGAGAGTCCCTCTGACCAGCTTGACTCCCCACCAGGGAGGTCAGCCAGGCTTAGGTTGCGCAGGTCAGCCAGGCTTAGGAGACGCCCCGGCTACCTGCATGATTATGTTTGTAAATAATATGTAAATACTGAACTAAGTGTGTTCTGGGATGGGAGGAGTGTTATGTATTTGAATTATTGGAGGGAAATTTGGGCGGGAAAAAGCACGTTCCTGATTGGCTGGTGCCGCAGCCCAAATACTATATAAGGCGGACAGTTCTGCTTTTTCCTTTGCTGGGTTCTCACAATAAACTTAAGAGCTGTTATCACCAATGACTGTCTCCTGCCTCCTCATTGCCCGAACTTAACACAATGGATCAATTTTACAAAGCTTTGTGAGTAAAACATGTAACCAGAGGGGCCATTCCAGCATACCGGAAATAATATGTTAGATCTAATATAACTGAATTCTTTCAAACTATCTTTCTGCAATAAACTTTGAATGTGTGCTGAAACGCAGCATCTGGTTTAAAAGTAGGCTAACTAGCTTGATTTCATTTGGACTGATTTATGTGTGATTCTTCCTTCTCCTTGTTTTTTCTATAATTCCCTATTGACAATCAATTCCTTTTTAAATCTAGAGCTTTGGCTTCATTGATTTCATAAGGTATTTCTCATTAAAATCTTCCTTGTATGCAAGACTGCATAGTGCACAGCTGTTCCCTAAACTTCAGGGTTTGCAAAAGTTTGTCTAACTTCTGTATTTCTGAACTTTAAGCAGATATATCTAAAACAGCTTCCTTTCTATTTTCTTACAGTTGGATTCAAATGAATAATCCTTTGGTTAAAGGCTAAGAATTCCCCAGCTGGTCAGAGAAGGGGATGTTGGGAGGTTCAGCCTAACATTCAAGCATAAACAGGGAGGATTTTGCTACTAAGATTTTAAATTATCCTTCCTTCCAGTTTTAACAGGAGTGTTAAAAAATTAATGTACAGAATCTTAAATATGCAATATTAGAACTGCCATTAATCATTGTGTTATATCAATTTAATAAAAAACATGGTTGACAATCCAAAAGGACACACTCAATCTATAGTTCTAATTCTGGTGCCGATATCACAACTATAAAAAAAGACAAACTTAGAATGCATCCATCACATCTACATCTAGCTGAATGATTTGCCACAACAGTGCTTCAATAGTGGGTTTGAAGGAGTTACGCTTATATCTTTCAAGTTATAGTTTAGAGCTTTAAAATTCCAAATGGCATCCAATACCTAAGCCATCTCGCATACTCCAGCTTGACTCCATTCAATTCATATATATTATCCAACCACACAGCTGTTTCTAATAACAGAACTGGGGTGTTGTTGTTGATTCACAAAATATCTTCTGATCGTGCCGACTCAGAAATGCAATCCTCCAAAATTAAATTATTTATAATCTTGCCCATTTTTAGAAAGGAATAAAAGAGATAATTTTGTGTCACCCTGAATAGCAAAAAACAAAACAAACAAACAAAAAGTTTCCCTTCAGCTAAGCTTTACTTTTGGTGGTTTCATAGGTGCCTCCATATTACATTCTTGGCAAGAATTTGAAAATAATTTGCCAATACATATCCTATTGGGATGATTTTCCACTTCCCAGTCTAGATTACTGCCTGAGACTTCCTGATGCTACTGCCATCCAAGCACTACCAGGTCTGGCTTCTGAATAGAATAGATTTTTTTTTTATTGGCCAAGTGTGATTGGACACACAAGGAATTTGTCTTGGTGCATATGCTCTCAGTGTACATAAAAGAAAAGATACCTTCATCAAGGTACAACACTTACAACACTTAATGATGGTCATAGGGTACAAATTTAACACTTAATGATACAACACTTAATGATAATCATAGGGTACAAATAAGCAATCAGGAAACAATATCAATATAAATCATAAGGATTACCAGCAACAAAGTTACAGTCATACAGTCATAAGTGGAAGGAGATGGGTGATGGGAACGATGAGAAGATTAATAGTAGTGCAGATTTAGTAACTAGTTTGACAGTGTTGAGGGAATTATTTGTTTAGCAGAGTGATGGCCTTCAGGAAAAAACTGTTCTTGTGTCTAGTTGTTCTGGTGTGCAGTGCTCTATAGCGTCGTTTTGAGGGTAGGAGTTGAAACAGTTTATGTCCAGGATGTGAGGGATCTGTAAATATTTTCACGGCCCTCTTCTTGATTCATGCAGTATACAGGTCCTCAATGGAAGGCAGGTTGGTAGCAATTTTTTTTTCTGCAGTTATCCTCTGAAGTCTGTGTCCGTCTTGTTGGGTTGCAGAACCAAATCACCCGCACTGGGAAGGCCACACCTAAGGATGGTTTAACTAGGTCAAAAACTCAAATTTATTTAAATTAAATTAATATATATTTAATCGTTTCAAACTCTTCATGTTAAAAAATATACTTCAGCAGAACTTTTGGATGGGCTTGGAACTGCATTCACAGCTTAAGGAGGATATCCATATGATAGGGAATGCCTCTGCCCATTTATGTATTTGTTCTGGGTGTGCTATGCAGGAAAAATATCTGATAAGACACACCATCATTCTGCAAGCATTCTGATCTAAAACTAGATCAGCCTCTCCTGGCCTGGAGTGGCATTTCTCCAAGTAATAGTGCTGTGCTTCTGAAGGATTCCAGGAGAAAGAGGAAAGAGGAGGAGGAGGATTATTGTTGATTTTTATTTTATTTATTTCCTTTTTCTCCTTTAGAACATTTTATGTGTTCTTTTCCTTAGCTGAAAGTCTAGGGCTACAGATATAATAGAAATAATGGATTATTTAAAAAACAAATGCAATACAATAAAAATAGCACTCCAGAGCCATAACTGAAATCAACAACTACAACTTTCATTTACAGTTTCAATGATAAAAGCAAACTGAGATTGCCAAACTATACAAATTGGAGGAAAAATGAGTAAAGTAGTAAAGACAATGATTCCCTCAAGTCTAAATCAACTCTGATGAATATGATAATTAGGGGGCTGGAAAACATATAAAGAACAGTTGCAGGAATTAGGTTTGTCTTGTCTAGTGAAAAGAAGGTCTAGGGTTGACATGATAGCAGTGCCCCAATATCTGAGGGGCTGCCACAAAGAGGGAGTAAGCCTGTTCTCCAAAGCACTAGAAGGCAAGATGAGAAACAATGGATGGAAACTAATCAAGGAGAGAAGCAACTTAGAACTAAGGAGAAATTTCCTGACAGAACAATTAATCATGGAGGGAATGGATTGCCTTCAGAAGTTGTGGGAGATCCATCACTGGAGGCTGTTAAGAAGAGACTGGACAGCCACTTGACTGGAATGGTGTAGGGGCTCCTGCTTGAGCAGGGGTATTAGACTAGAACACCTCCAAGATACCTTCATTCTGTAATGCTGAATACTTTAGCATAGCCATATATTTTCCTTTACATTGCCGCCTTCTAAGTTTTTTTTGTTTTTGTTCTATTACTTCCCAATCTAATCTATAGCCCTGAAATTTCCTGGTCATGTTTCATCCAAGGACCACCTAAAAGGGTAAAGGTTCCCCTCACACATACGTGCTAGTCGTTGCTGACTCTAGGGGGCGGTGCTCATCTCCATTTCAAAGCCGAAGAGCCAGCACTGTCTGAAGACGTCTCCGTGGTCATGTGGCCGGCATGACTCAACGCCAATGGCGCACAGAACGCTGTTACCTTCCCACCAAAGATGGTCCCTATTTTATCTGCTTGCATTTTTACATGCTTTCGAAACTGCTAGGTTGGCAGAAGCTGGGACAAGTAATGGGAGCTCACCCCGTTACACGGCAGCACTAGGGATTCGAACCGCTGAGCTGCCTACCTTTTGATCGACAAGTTCAACGTCCTAGCCCCTGAGCCACCGTGTCCCCCAAGGACCACCTAAGACACCACAAAACTGTACATGCTTTCATATGAATAATGTAATGCCTAAGTAAACAATTCTCTAGTTCTTCAGAAAATGAAAAACTAGATTTCTGAAGTATTTTTCCTACTAAAAACTCATAGCGCTTTTTTTCTTTGGAATGTTTAGTCCTTCCTGATCTAGCACCAACAGGTTTATCATCATCATCAATGTGTTAAAATTTATAACTGAGTTTATCCAAAGCCATGGATAAGCTGGCTGGTGTAGAGTTGTACAAATTCACCATGAAGGGAAGATGGCAGTAAAATGTGTCAAAATGTGCAAAAGAGTGGCGCTGTTGGAAGAAATATCCATCTGGGTTCAGTTCCAAGTGGGGACAAAGACACTGGAAACATGGAGGCTGCTTGGAAAGATGGTTTAATGGTGGTCAGGATCACATGGCTTGAGATCCTGAACAGAAAAGGGACGAGATCCTGTGTGCTCCCTGGCTTTATGCTTTTTCTGAGCTTTGAACTTTCTGGGGCACAGGAAGAGTATCCTGATTGGTTGTCAAACTCCCAGGGGGTCTAGGGGTCTTAGTTAACATTGTAGGTTGTCCCTCAAGCTTGCCTGAGCCTTGCCATGTGGTGAGTTTCTGTTGCTAGATGGGTCCTATTATGTTGCAGATGATGATGGCCCATTGACAAAGGTGGGGGGAGTCAGGAAGCTGCTTTGTCTTTAAAACATGTTTCTCCATTTCTCATCCAGGGAAATATATTCTGCCTTTTTAAATATTTTCTAAAATATTTCATTCTTCTAGGAGGGGGGTGGGTGCTAAATTCCTACAGCGCAATAGAAAAATAAGATGTATGACTTGCAGAATTTTATGTATTACAAAATTAAATCATCTTGAACATTAAAATGGATTTCCTTTTCCATTTCACAGTGCTAATGAACAGGTCTCTACTTAAATGAAGTCAGAGTCATTTTAGAATGTCGTTTTCCTTCTGCAGTTTATAGACAGTAATGCATGCGCCATTTTCAATTACATTGTTGAAATTAAATCTCCAATGAGGGATGCTGTTTTGAGCCTTTGTGACAATAACTCAAGCTTTTGCTTTCAGGTTGTTGCTTTTCCTAAACTGCAGAATTAAAGTGATAGTGTGAAATGCACCTTCAGGAGTGCTTGAAGGATGTTTTGGTTAGCCATGGAAGCCCTATAATACAGAATTTTCTAGAAAAGCAGAATGGTTTGCAGTATTGACAGAGATTTACTACGGTTCTCCATGAAGGATGAAAGGATTTGATGAATATTAAGGCAAAAAGAAACAACATTGTTATAAATGTATACTACAGGTCACTCAACCAAATAGAGGAAATAGGTGAACTTTTTTGTAGAGCCGGTTAGCGGAAGGGTGCAGAAAACACACCAATATGATAATGGAGAACTTTAATTACTCTGACATCAATTGGGAATGAAACTGCAGCAACTGGTAGATTGAACAGTTTCTTAGCTGACAATTTTGTCATCGAAAAAGGAGAGGAGAGAAGTAGAGGGTCAGGTATACTGGACTTGATACTTACTAATAGGGATGAAATGGCTAAGGGAGTAGAAATCTGAGAGAATGACCATGTCATAATAGAAAGTAAAGGTACTTTACAAGTCAGACTAGTGTTCTAGATTTTAAGAGAGCTGATTTCAACAAACTAGGAGAAAGAATAGAATTTCCATTCTATGGATGGAAATCCTAGAAAGAAAAACCATTCAGGATACTTGGGAAACTCTGAAAAAAAATGGGATAAAGGCCCAAACAGAAGCAATACCATAAAAAAAGAAAGATCAGAAACACCTGTTGAGACCAGCATGGTTGCGCAAAAAGCTGTCTGAAAAGCTGGATGTTTTCAAGAAAATATTGTAATAATATTTCAATAGGCATCATTTAAAAAAAAAGTTAACCAAAAGAAACACTCCAAAACTTCCTCACAAATTCAGAAAAATAGTATCTTGGGCCCAGGCACATATGTGACAAGGTCTCAACTACTTCACATCATTCCCATACCTACTGTAACTTTTGTACTCTCATAAAAGGTTAAAATAATCTCAAGCTATCCAAAGGTGTCCCAAAACTCTTTTAAACCATGATTTGTTGATAAATAAGCATAGTATGGTTTACATATAATGCTAAGCTATGGCTAAGACCACAAATGACATTAGGTTAAAAATAACTATATTTTAACATAGTAGAATGGAAAACAAGAGTTATTGTTACACCCACATGGACTTCATTTGTTTTAAGCTTCTTATATTTTCCTCCCTTCACCCATTTTACTGAAGAATTTTTTTTTAATAATCCAGAAACCCTTTTTCTTACTAGTATAATAATGGATTTTTCATATGACAGTATTGTTTCATTGAATACCTGAATAATACTCACTGCATAACCTCATAATTTAATATTTTTCTCACTCCTACTTTTTCTTTGGTGTGAGATCTAAGACCCAGGTTCTTTATGACCTTTGATGTTTCAAAATATAATAATATCACTCAAGATTTAGCAGATACCAGCATGATATAACTAATGAGGGTTGTATGGTAGAATACTGACTTTTATTGGGTTACTATTTTTCCTGTATTATTTAGTAATTGTATTTTATTATTATCCTTAAAAAAAATTATTTAGCAAAACTGTAAGTCATCTGGAAATCCAAGATCACATGCTTAATTTACCAGAAATAAAACCCAAAACAAATAAAAAATACAACATTTTATCAACATAGCATTCCTGTCTTCAGAATTAACAAATTATAAAACCATTTAAAAGTTGAAACGTGGTATCAATAATAGCTGCAACTCAAAAGCCAAGGGGTTATAAATTGTTACAAATCATGTATCCTAAATTTTATTTCATTTTTTAAAAAACTTTTAGAACAACATATGAAGAATTCCATTCAATGCCAAGAAATGTTTTCTGTTACTTAATTACATGTATATATTTGCCAAAAACTGAGTCTAAATAACTTACTTAGATCATATATGATATTGTAATCAAGTAGCAGCTAGATATAGAAACATTCTTCTACTTTATTATGTGTTACTATCAGTTGCCCCAGGACATTGCAATATATCAACATTAATGGTTTTTTTTGTTTGTTTTGCACCTCATCGTGTGTGATGTGTCACTTCCTCACATATCAGGAGATGAATTTCAGACCTTATATAGGAGAATACTTGAGACTTTAATAGAGAAATATTTAATATAATAAAAAAATAATATTATTTTAAACAAGCAGCTTAACCAAAAACAAGACAATAATTTCACCGGCCGTGGAGTTTAGCAGTGAATAGGGGCTATAAAGGAATAACATACAGTATCAATTGTAGAGTGAAAGGGCTGTATATACTAGTCCCATATATTACATTTTCCATGCATATTCATCTACTCTTATCAATTCCAAACCTTCCTCTGGTCAACTAAACACAGAAGTGCTAATGAGATGAGATGTCTGCATGAACCAATCAAAATGGTTCATTCTTCAGTCACACTATAACATTACAAGAACAACCATTCAGCCACGACTACGATAAGGGAGTTCTAGCCCTAAATATGAATGCTTCCATGGGAGGTGATAGCATAGACTGTGTGCATGGGAATTGTCTCTTGAGTGATACCACCTATGCAATCACTCTGGACTGCTCACTGCTCTTCCTGTATTGAGATCTGTACATGAACATATTGTCGAAAAAGGACTGTTGATTCAAAAACAACACAGTAGAATTCTATTTAAAATTATCTTGGCAACTGTGCAGAGAATGTTCCTTTCAGGAAGGAGCCACTATTTTTTTTTTTAAAAATGTCATTTGAAACGGCTTTTGAAAGGGTTGAAGCTGGTGCGATGCGATCCAATGATTTTCAAACCAGACAGAATCAGTATGGAACATAAAAATGGTATTTCCAATTCTTAAAACTAGCCAAATTTTGATTTCTGCTTTTTACTGAGGGCAAATCTTTTGCCTAAATGTGAATGGTTTCTTGTCTTAAATAAAGCAACTTATCTAGCCATGTGCAGTATGTGACTAGTTTACTGCTAGTTAATTCTGCTGAAATTTATTGCATAGCTTTGTGTGAAGTCTGACAGCTATTTCCCAGGAAAAGCAAGATGACATCTGTAGGAAAGGTGGCATTTGTGCCCTGTCTTCCTGGCATCTTTCATCTGTTGGCAGGAGTATAGAAAGAGAGAAAGCCCTCAAGAGGAATTCTATCCCACACTATGTCCTATATTGTTTGTGTGCTCATGAGTTCACACAAATGTCTAAAGAGGATTTGTTAAGTTTTGAGGAGTGCAGCTAAGAACTAGACCATTCTCTCCTTCAAGCCTTCAAATGATATAACCTAAGATACGAATCCTTAACCGTTTTAAATTGGTATAATACCTGGAATTTTGAGACCATGTAGCTACTGGTATAAATTGATAGCCATGCAGAGATTGGGAGGAAAAATGGAGGAGGAAGAAAGGATGGAGTGGAAGTTGCCTGAAGAGGACGTGGCTGGTTGGCTAAACTATAGAATGTGTGTATTTTGTATTACAACCTTTTCCTTTATTGCTATTTAATTAAATGAAGCTTTCTTGTACAGAATGTCCTCTGCTTGCACTTTTTGTATATACCTATGATGTAAATGTTATAATCTATTACTGTGTTTTAAACATCTGTTCAAGCACATGAAAGACAAAGTGTGGGTAATCTGACACAGATAAAATTTACTTCATGAATTTCAATAGATGCTATAATTTCAGGGAGTTAATATTCAAGAATTTTAAAGTAACATTTCTTTTAATGTAATTGAAGATAAAGCTTTTTAAAATTATTGTTTTGCTTGCACTTAATACTTACCTTACCTATTTTCTTAACAAAGACAGCTGAGTTCATATGGTGTAGCTATTGTTATACAATTTGTTTGATTTGGCTTACAATGTGATAATGGACAGAACACCTCTCTCTAGGTGTCTGTCCATTATCAAACAGAATCCTAGGGCAGCGACTTCTTCTCTGCTGTGAGTTCTAATTTGCGTTGTTCTTCCACAGAATGAAACAAACCTTATTTGAGATCTTATTTAAGATCTCAAATTAAACTAGGCAGCAATCCTTCTGCTGTCAAATGCTTCTCACGATCTCATTCAGCTCTAGAAACTACTGTACATAACTTTAACTGCCTTTGACTCAATTTTCTTATATGTTTATCTTAAGTACAAAAATATTTGAAGAAACTACAAATTAACAGATTTGTTAAATATAAGTCTCTTTGCTGCTTTCTCCAGGAAAACTGTTATTTTTAAACAACAGTGATGAAAAAATACTCTGCAAAGACCTAATGAGACAATTATCAAATAGTACTAATTTTTTGAACTACTTCTTACAGTTTTGTCTGTAAGCTGTCCTATGTATCAGCACTTTAAAAAAAACAACCTTACATATGAGAGATTGTTTGTTCTATTTCCAGTTATATAGGTCAAACGCAATAAGTAAAAGCAGAACACTGACTCTATTAAGAGGCAAAATACTGTTGACTCCATTAAAATGTAAACACTTGTGCCTACTATCATTATCACAGATGTTAGAGAAAGATTTACAAGCTCATGCATGCAAGACACTTTGTCGATTCAGTTCTGCATAATGAACAAATTACATTCTGCACTACATTATCTTGGAAAAATCAGCTGGGTAATTGGCCCAAAGCGGGAGAATTAAACTTGTTCTGAATTAATAAGAAACTGGTTAGTTTTGATCTCATGTTTCATACCCCAATGCACAGCATACTTTAAAAAAGCCAGTCAGGCATGCGGAATGATTATTCAATAGCAAACAAGATCTAGGTCACCAAAATGTCACTCCCTCCTGCCATTCTTACATCTTGTCTAAAAGTTATTTTAATCCTCTTGGGCAAGGAGAGTAGGAATTCCTATATTACTATTATTTCCAGGTCTAACAAGGGTTTCCCTAAGGAAGAGCAATAGCTTCACTTTAAGAATAAGTGACCAGATGCCCTCCAGATATTTCGCTCACTGGCTTTGTCACTGGCCTCCTGGTTGACTTGAAATCTATAACATATTGGTTCTTTTCCCATCTTCTAGCATATGTTGCACCTCACTCATCCATTTTATAGTTTTAATCCCACATCCTGATTAAGGTGTCCATTGCCACATACCATAAAAGCACACATATACTATGAATGCAGGTTACACCTGAATATTAAGGAGTCCTGGTGGTGCAGTGGTTAGAATGCAGTATTGCAGGAAAACTCTGCCCACAGCCTAGAGTTTGATCTTGACTGGGCTCAAGGTTGATTCAGCCTTCCATCCTTTCGATGTCAGTAAAATGAGGACCTAGATTGTTGACATCAACATGCTGATGTTGTAAACCACCCAGAGATTGCTGTAAAGCACTATGGAGCAGTATATAAGTTTGTGCTATTGCTATTGCTATATTAACCTGGGCTAAATTAGCTAATTCTTAAAGGTACAGTATTTCCTCAAACTGTTTCATTTTCATTGTGCTAGGGGAAAAGATTTTCAGATAAACTTCTCAATGTAATAAATCTTGGATTCATACATTGCTTTTTAAGATGACAATGGTACTTTCAACAAGGTCTCTTAGAAAATGGAAAAATGTGGGAATTATAAATTACCATTAGAATGAATGGTGTTCTTGTTTTATGACCATACTAGCCAAATGAATTCATTCTTTTTCTCTTCTTTCCTTTTGCTCTCTCCTCTTTCTCTTCAGTTTTTCATCTGCCTTCACTTTGTATACCAACACTGAATGTAATCTGCCCCAGAGGGTATTGCGTTCTATCTCCCAACCCATGAGATATCCCTCTTGCAAAAATTATTTTAGTATATTTTTTACAAAATACAGTGTTACCCTAAGCTTGGTAACTTCTCCAACAGACATCTATCTCTCTATCTCTAAATATTAATGTAATACATAGGCATTCGTGCCTGATCACCTGTTAGATCATAGCCAAGGTCTCATGAATAAATATATTTATTTACACATTTTTAAAAATACACAGAAAAATCCCACAGTTAGAAAAGTACACATGCTAAATCGAGAAAAGAGAGAACATAATAAAAAACAAAAGGCAGAACAGAAAATAGGGGAAAAACTGAGTAATCAAGGCAAGTTACCTGCATAGGAAGTACTAAAAGACACATGAAAATTTCAAAAACTATTGTAAAAATCATCAAATCAATGGCAAGTAAAATGTATCATTATTTAATTAGTGGGGGAAATTGACTTTTCAAAAATGGATAAATTACATATAGTAATTTAATATAGTAATTGAATATAGTAATTTAATATGTGAAATATAGTGCATCACCAATTTCTCAAAATAATTGTCTTAACAATTCCCTACACTTTAAAAATAGACATATGCCATAGTTTTTGAACACAATTCCACATAACATTAATGTTAAGAAATTCCCAGTAAATCTATTTTATATATTGAAATATGATTCCAAAAGGATGCCATAACTCATAAATCATATAGGTTAACAATCTCTCTTTTCTTTTTACCTCATGTACAGAGAAAAATTTGATATCTATCCTTTCAAATACAATAGTTGGGGCACCAATAATCAAAACAGAATCATCACCATACTTCTTCCCCATCATGGCATCGAGGCTACCAAGACTCTTGGCAAACAAATGAACAAATTTCACAGAGGGCTACATCCCCGTCTTACATAACATAACATAACATCAGAGTTGGAAGGGACCTTGGAGGCCTTCTAGTCCAACCCCCTGCCCAGGCAGGAAACCCTATACCATCTCAGTCAGATGGTTATCCAACATTTTCTTAAAAATTTCCAGTGTTGGAGCATTCACAACTTCTGAAGGCAAGTCGTTCCACTTATTAATTGTTCTAACTGTCAGGAAATTTCTCCTTAGTTCTAAGTTGCTTCTTTCTTTGACCAGTTTCCACCCATTGCTTCTTGTTCTACCCTCAGGTGCTTTGGTGAACAGCCTGACTCCCTCTTCTTTGTGGCAGCCCCTAAGATATTGGAACACAGCTATCATGTCTCCCCTAGTCCTTCTTTTTGTTAAACTAGACATACCCAGTTCCTGCAACCGTTCTTCATATGTTTTATCCTCCAGTCCCCTAATCATCTTTGTTGCTCTTCTCTGCACTCTTTCTAGAGTCTCAACATCTTTTTTACATCGTGGCGACCAAAACTGGATGCAATATTCCAAGTGTGGCCTTACCAAGGCATTATAAAGTGGCACTAACACTTCACGTGATCTTGATTCTATCCCTCTGTTTATGCAGCCCAGAACTGTGTTGGCTTTTTTAACAGCTGCTGCACACTGCTGGCTCATATCTAAATGGTTATCTTCACTCAACTATCTCTTTGCAATGAAAACTAGATCTCTATGGTCATCCACTACTGTCAGTCTCACCATACCATTATAGCTACAGACTGCCTTTCATCACAGACCCTACCCCAAGCAAGTTTACAACAACATGAGGAAAGACCAAAGCAGTGTAACAGCAGTCCTCTATCAAGGCTCTTTACCCGCTATCTCCACTGCCTGCTGAATGGCATTCCACAATAGCAGGCCATATGTTACTTTCCACCCATCTCTTCCTCCAGTTTTCATCCAACTATGTCTTCTCCTCCATCAGTACATGCCATCACATTCAGCAATCCATTCCTTCCCATCCCATAGATCTCTTCTTCTATCAATCACCTATCCAAATCCCACAGTACTTATACTTACTATCTATTCATTCCAGTTGAAAAATAAATCCCACTTTAAAGGCCACCACAGGCTCTATTCAAAATGACAATTTTTACATATTAACTCAACTCATACATATTAACCATTGATCCTTTTAGGAATAAAAGAGTAGAAAGTGCTTCCATTTTGAATAGAACCTTTTCTAACTTCAACAGCAAGTTTTTTCTTATTCTCTGACAATCTCATCTCCTTGCTTTCTTCCTTGTTCCTTAGTTCCAGTTCCTAGATTCTGGTTTTCCACACATTACAGACAGCTGCTTACATCCACGGCTCCCAATGAAAAGCATTTTTCTAGAGGATTTCTCAGCTGTTTTTAATTTCTTCTTTGAGGACTATGGCTAAGTGCTTTTTCCAGAGAAATTGCCCTTGTTTCCTAAAAACATCCTCAAAAACACTATAAGTCATTTATCTATGTAATATAATGGGTTATCTTTCCCTTATAGTATTGAGCACAAAGCAGGATTAATCAACAGTTAAGATCAATAAAATATTACAGCATTACAAAAGCCAGGAGTAGAGAGGAGAGGGAGAGATACATTTTAAAAAGCAGTTATTTATTTGTTAAATGTGATTCATCAGGAGCAGATATCAAGCGATTTTAAAAAATGAACCTTACTTCAGAATCTATGGTACTTTATATTGAATAAATTAAGATAGCCTTTGAACATTGAAAGTTCTGCATGGAAAGTTCAGTCACTCATCAAAGAAAGCTCAGCTTGAATTGAAGAACACTCAAGGCAAACAATCATTTGCCTTGAGTCAAGACAATGCCTGAATGAAAAAATTGTTTTTCTTGTTCCATCCAACACTTAAAGCATACACTATTCATAGCTATGAATTTGTCTCTTTGAGATGGATCTTAATTTTCAAAAGAACTCAAATATAAATTCATGCCTTTCAATTATTTCTAATAGTCCATATTTTTTTAAAAAAAGTCTAATGATGGTTTGATCATTTCTAAGACTGAAATCCCAGCAATGAGCCAAATTGAAAGCAGTGCTGACTGTATTAATCCACCAGCAGTTTCCTTTGTAATTTCTGATCTTACTTAATGGAAGAGTATATTTTCCTGAAAGTTAATTAAAAGACACATATAAAATCATTTACTCGGCTATTCTATACTACCGTATATACTCGAGTATAAGCCGAGTTTTTCAGCACGTTTTTTGTGCTGAAAAGCGCCCCCTCGGCTTATACTCGAGTCTACCCTTGCAGCTGGGCCGGCAGGATGAGCCCAAATGCTGCCGGCATGCTTTGCCAGCTCGGCCGGCTCGTTTTGGGGCGGCGGCTGGCCTCCGGCGTTTTCTTCCGCCGCTTTTTGATGGCGGCGGCGGTGGTCGGCGGAGGGGCGGAGGGGCGGGGCGGAGGGGCGTTCGACATTTTCGCCCCTCTCACTGCCTCCTCTCGCCTCGGAGGGGCGGAGGGGCGTTGTCACCCCGCCTCCTCTCCAAAAGCCAAATTGAGTGCGGCGGCAGTGGGGTGGGTGGGTGGGTGGGGAGGCCGCCGTGAAGTGCCGGCAGGACGAGCCCAAATGCTGCCGGCATGCTTTGCCAGCTCGGCCGGCTCGCTTTGGGCGGCGGGCCTCCGGCGTTTTCTCCCCCCGCTTTTTGAGGGGGGCGGCGGGGGGGGCGGGGGGGGGGGGGGGGGGCGGGGGGCGGAGGGGGCGTTCGACATTTTCGCCCCCCTCTCACTCGTCCTCCTCTCGCCCTCGGAGGGGGCGGAGGGGCGTTGTCACCCCGCCTCCTCTCCAGCCGAAATTGAGTGCGGCGGCAGTGGGGTGGGTGGGTGGGTGGGGACGCCGCCGTGAAGTGCCGGCAGGACGAGCGCAAATGCTGCCGGCATGCTTTGCCAGCTCGGCCGGCTCGTTTTGGGCGGCGGCTGGCCTCCGGCGCTTCCGCCGCTTTTGATGGCGGCGGCGGTGGTCGGCGGAGGGGCGGGGCGGAGGGGCGTCGACATTTTCGCCCCTCTCACTCGTCCTCCTCTTGCCCGCGGTGGGGCGGAGGGGCGTTGTCACTCGCCTCCTCTCACTGCCTCCTCTCGCCTCGGAGGGGCGGAGGGGCGTTGTCACGAATAGATCCCAATAAAATGCAAAGGTTTCAAAGCATGTTTTGGAAAAGCAGCGAGGATGGGGGAGAATGCTGCCTTGAATGTGAAAAGAAACGTGGAAAACTCCAACTACAGTATAAAAAAAACATTTGCACTCAGTACTTTTTATTTTATTTTATTTTTGCCAAGTTTTCCCAGGTTTTTTTCCCTATGGAAATTGGGGAGGTGGGGAGAAAGAGGTGAAAAGAAAAGCCTCTTGGAAAGCGGAGAAATACGGCAAGAACAAACGATTTCTCCCCGCCTCCCGGCGCCATCCTTCTCTCCCGCCAGTCACACGGTTCAGTTTTTTTTCAGGCTAACTATACTTTGCGTTTCACTCCCCCGAGTGAACATTGTAACCCAGATCACCCGAGACTTGCTCGTAAACAGCGAGCAAAATTACGGTAATCTCCTCTGCCAAATCTATTCCCAAACCCTCCGCCCCGCAACACCTCCGCTCCGCAAAGGCAAGAAATGAACGCCGAATCCGAGAGGGGGGCAGGAGGAGGAGGAGGAGGAGAGATGGGGGCATTGCAAGCTAGGGTGGGAAGAAGGAGGAGGAAGAAGAAGGGAGGCAAAAGAAACCGACCCTCGCGCAGATCAGCAAATTAGCTTTCCTTCTCCAAACCAATTTTTTTTTAAAAAAAAAACCCGTTCTACCCAGAGCAAATGGCAAATAAGCAGCCCGTTTTGAGTCTGATTATTGTTTCGCGGTGGTTGCCCTCTCTGATCTCCTTGTACATGACAAGGCACCTCTAACCCAGCGCTTTGTGTTTGTTATTGGTAATTCTCCTCTCCTTCTTCCATTGGAGTCCTCTCCTTCCTTTCCGAACGGGCGGGCGATTTACCTTCTCTGCCTCTTTTATTTTCCTGGAGGTGGAGGTGTATTCCTAAGGATGCCTTCAGTGCTGGGGAAGGATCGCATCCATGGACGGAAGGGGGGCGACGCTGCCGAGAAGCCGCTGCTTACAGAGAGCGAAAGAGCCAGGGAGACCTTGGCATAGGTGGGCGGCTGGTGTAAGGAAGGAAAAGAAAAGAAAAGGGGGAGTGAAAATAAGAGCAGTCCGAGCTCTGAACTGGGGAACGAGAAGGAAAGAAAGAGGGAGAGAGAGAGTAAGGACTGCCACTGGGGTCAGGGAGCAGAGCACCAGGAAACAGGGCGCCAACGCGCATACTACACACACACAAACACAGAGCCAGCTCCTCCCTGCCGCTGTTGAATCTTACTTCACCGCACTGAGTCCTTCGGGAGAAGGGCGGTATAATAATAATAATAATAATAATAATAATAATAATAATAATAATAATAATAATAATAATAATAATAATAATAATAATAATGATGATGATGATGATGGTGATGATGATAATGATAATGATAATGATAATGATAATGATAATGATAATAATAATAATGATGATGATGATGATGATAATGATAATAATGATAATGATAATAATAATAATAATAATGATGATGATGATAATGATAATGATAATAATAATAATGATGATGATGATGATGATGATGATAATGATAATGATAATAATAATAATGATGATGATGATGATGATGATAATGATAATGATAATAATAATAATAATAATAATAATAATAATAATAATAATAATAATAATAATAATAATAATAATATTCAGCCGTGCTTCGCTTTGATGGCAGCCTGACGTAAAATGGGGGGCAGGGGGATACATACACGGTTAGGGAAAAATAACAAAACAATGTTTTGGGCTCAATTGCAGTCTTAAATTGAGGACTACTTGCAATTTGAACCTTATTGGACACTTCATTCCTGGAGGGTTTTTAAAGAACAGACTGGACAATCCTTTGTCTGAAACAGTATAGGATCTCTTGCTTGAGGAGTGGGGACTGGACTAGAAGATCACTGTTAATTTGGGATATGTTCAAAGCCCACACATCTGATGACATAAAAAAATTGGCAAAGTCATCTCAAGTCACTTTGGCCGTTATTCCAGGTGGGCTTACATCTGTATTGCAGCCCCTAGATGTCAGTTTAAATAAACCTTTCAAGGACCGTGTGCGAAGGATGTGGCATGAATGGATGACATCTGGTCAAGCTCGTCTGACAAAAGTTGGAAATCTGAGAAAGCCAGACATAGAACTAATAGCACAGTGGGTTCGTGATGCATGGGAAGATATTCCAGAGGACATGGTGCAACGTGCCTTCAAGAAATGTGGCATTAGTAATGCTATGGATGGCAGTGAAGACAGCGCATTGTATGAGAGTGACAGCAGTGATGATGACGACTGTGAACTCAGTGATGGCGACAACGTATATGCGGATAACATCACAGAAGCTGAAGTAGCTGAAGCTCTGTTTGGACAAACAGATGATGAGGAGGAGAACTCCAGTTTTGAGGGATTTTAGCTCTCGTTAGCTTGGTTGCTGTTACTTTTAAAGATACTGTATTTTTGATACCATATTCTTTTTGGGGACCCCCTTTTGCACTTTTATTGTTTTTCGTTCAAATAAATATTCATGTTATTTTACTTGGCTCTATCTTTATTTTTTACATTGACCAGTAGCTGCCTCATTTCCCACCCTAGGCTTATACTCGAGTCAATAGTTTTTCCCTGTTTTTTGTGGTAAAATTAGGTACCTCGGCTTATATTCCGGTCGGCTTATACTCGAGTATATACGGTAAATTCATAAAATTATGGAAAACATGATAGTATTTGTTTCCACAACTGAAAATCAAATTATATCGCAGGAGTGGATAATTTACAACTCCCCAATCCCATTTTTGTGGCATTTGGAATACCATTATCATTAAATTTTATTAAATTTTATTAAATTAAAATTAAATATCATTAAATTTCAGTTTCATGAAATCACAGGCAACATGTAGTATTAGCGTAGTTTGGTTTCAAAAGAGCAAAACAATCCACCGCTACCGTAACAAACTAAGAAACCTCATCAGAGGCTCCATTTTTGCTTTCCCATTCTCTTCTCCTGGTGTTTACATCACAGTCCACAGCCACAATAAAAACTACCAAAATGACAATTACAAAAAAGTTGACCACTGCATGTATCTTCACTCTGCATGCAGATTGGGAAGAAAGCATTTTGTTGTGAACTGTATAAAATCAGCAATGCAGTTTTGGCAAAAACTGTAGGCCCGTGACAGGTGGCACGCAGAGCTATATCGGTGGGCACACGAGCATTGCCCTAGCTCAGCTCCCAGCTGATTTTTGGGCCTTCCAGTCCCACCAGAAGTCAGCAAACAGACCTCTAGAGGGCCTCCAGGCGGGGTGGGGAAGGCCGTTTTCTCCCTTCCCAGGCTCCTAGAAAGCCTCTGGAGCCTACAGAGGGTGAAAAACAGGCCTATTGGGCCTATCATTCCATCACGTGCCAAAAGTGGGGGGGAGGGGGCGTGCATGCGCAGGGGGGAGGGGTGCATTGAATTATGGGTGTGGGCATGCGCCACCACCACCATCCGCGTTTGGCACACAGCAGCAAAAAGGTTAGCTATCACTGCCATAGGCTATACTGAAAACTGAAGACCAGCAAGAAGTATACAGCTGTATTAAGGGGTTTCTAATGAATAGTAATATGAGTAATCTCAAAATTGGAAAACTGAGCAAATTCTGCCTAGAGAAAGTCTGAAACATTCAATGAATTTAGGGAAATCCTCAGGGCTCACTTCCCATTAATACTTTCAGTCACTGACTGAGACAATTCTACAAAATTCTTCAAAAAAGTATTCAATAACCTGGAATATAATTGTTTTCAATGTCGCAAATATGGGTACCTCTTAACTAAGGAATCATCTTGAATGTGGGATTTATAATGAAGTACTCCAATAAAGGTTTGTTGTTGTTGTTGTTTTGTAGTTAAATGTGAAATTTGCAGTGGCTCAAAAAGTGTCATTAGCTAATGAAACTACATCACTGATATCAAGGAAGAAATAACTAATGAAAATGCTATCCACATGAAACAGACTGAATAGTGGATACCAGGGTCAGCAGAAATTAAGAAATGCATCTTCCACAATGTGTGCAGACAGAGGTAGGTGTATAGGTAGTCCTCGCCTTACGACAGTTTATTTAGTGACCATTCAAAGTTACAATGGCACTAAAAAAGGTGACTTATGACTGTTTTTCACAGCTATGACCATTGCAGCATCCTCATGGTCACGTGACTAAAATTCAGACGCTTGGAAACTGACTCATGTTTATGATGCTTGCAGTGTCCCAGGATCATGGGATCCCCTTTTTGCGACTTTCTGAGAAGCAAAGTCAATGGGGAAGCCAGATTCACTGAACAACCTTTTTACTCACTTAACAACTTCAATGATTCATTTAAAAATGATAGCAAAAAAGGTCGTAAAATGGGGCAAAATTCGCTTAACAACTGCTCACTTCGCAAGAAAAATTTGGGGCTCAATTGTGGTCGTAAGTCAAGGACTACTTGTACTAAGCCTCTTCAGGTTACAATGGGTTGCATCGGTGCTCTGTGAACAGACTTAGAGAGATGGAATGCAGATTTTGTTTACAAAGAAGTCTTACATGAACTTTATTGATGATGAAGATCAACAGGTATATAACATTCAGAATCTCTGTGACAAGAAACTTCTGCAACAGTATCCATTGATTGTCTATAAGATGGAAGTCAATTCTGGACCTGCAGTGTTCATAATAAACAATAATAGTTTCTATTGTATCTTTTCAGGAGTTTCCTCCTATCTAATTGTTGCTATCGTGTTTTCTTATGATTACAGTGAAAAAGAAAACTTTTTTTTTCTTCAAGAAAAACTGTCAGTCATTATTCAGAAAAAAAACTCAGAAATGCTTTAGGGAGAAATTGGTTCAAAATCCCCAGAGGTTCTTCCCATTACTACTGACTAGCTAACACATGTTATTGACAGATTTCCCAAAGTACTTTCTGGGGAACTAGGAACTTAAAAGGGGAAGCCATTGTTATTCTAGTTGGATTCATCTATTGCAAAAATTTGTGTCAAAGTCAAAAATATGCCTTTTGCACAGCATTGGGGGAAAACGGAAGAGTTTGAAAATTTTGTCAAACAAGGACTTCTCGAATCAACAACTACATCAGTTCTGAAATTTAGCAGGACATACATGGAGAACATAAGTGTCCTATGAAAATAGTATCGTTCTACATAGACAGAGGTCAATCAACTGTTCCATGTTCTTTCCAGAAGGAAAGCCTTTGCAAAAGTTGATCTAACCCAAACTTGGCAACAAACAGCTATTGATGATATTACAGTAGATGTCCGAACCATGATCACCTACCATAGGACTTTCCAAGCTTAAGGATTTCAATGATCCTTGAACTTAAGGGTTTTGTGGATAGGACCCTTACTGAAGTTGTCACAACTGCATCCCATTGTCACAAAGATTGGTCAGGCTGAACAAATGATGTAGCCAGCCAAAGATTCCCTGAAGCAATGATGGCTAACACTTATTCATGACTTATGAAGCAATGATTGCTAATACTTATTCAGACTTAATTAAGGACTCACAAGATAAATACAAACATATTCTTGAGCAGGGGTCTCCATACTTAGTCAACAAGTCTTAAAGGTCTTAAAGTCCACAAGTCTTAAAGGGACCAAGTCCACAAGTCTTAAAGGGTCCACAAGTCCACAAGTCCACAAGTCTTAAAGGGTCCACAAGTCTTAAGTCTTAAAGACTTGAAGTCCACAAGTCTTAAAGGGACCAAGGTTGAAGACCCCTGTTCTAGAGACACTGTTCTATTAGCACAATTCTCTGTTCATTTACATCACAATTACAGTTCTCCCTCATTGGATATTAGCTAAAAATGAAATGATATTATGTGTTCCAGGTTCCTACTTTATTAAGAATCAAGCTAAAACAAAGAGGAAACAAAGAGAGAAGGAGCCACCTTTCCAGGAATCTATTTTATAAAAGTTGTTTGATCAGGGTTTTGAATCCCTGAGCTGCTGTAATATATTGTATAGCCCAGATTCTGTAAACAAGTTTTTCCAAAGGTATATAACTGGGCAAGATCTCATTTTCCAATCCAATGTCTGCTGAAAAGCAGAGACGGGCATGATCTTTTTAATTCTGCATGAATGACTTTCTGGTCTACATACCTGCAGAGAAGAATGAGAAAATGAAGGCTTCTTCCCTTCCCCCCTCCCCCCAATTTAGACTCTAGCCCATTGATGCATAGGCATCCTCAGATTTAAAGAGACATACTTGAAAATTCTCTTTGTGCATTGGATCTAATGCAGAATTCTGTCATTTGATACAGGGATTTCGATTCCCCAGATATCTCTCAAAGGACAAATGCAGCTATCTTTTTTAGGCCATCCAAGCAAAAGGAAGGAAGGAATTAATTATTTGCAGATCATCTGTTCCTTACTAGTATTGTTTCAAGACCTGATGCTTTGGTGCTAAACTAAAGCTGTTTAGTTCTTTATTTATAGTTCAGCCCCAGCTCACACCCCCTTGGAGTGACATGTAAGATCAAGAAAAGCTGACAGCAAGAGTTGCACTGTATTGGGGAAATGTTAGCTGTCAGAAACAAATCAACTGCAACAATAACAATCCCCCCTTTTTTTTTTTTTGAAAACCCCTCCACACAACTTTCATTTGGACACTCTGTATGGTTTTGGCAAGCACCTGCAGAAAACCTTTATATTCCCTTCTTGACCTTGTATGCAAAATTCATCTGAAATCACTTGAACAGCACCCTGTAATGTTCGGCATTTCTCTTTTCCTGAGAAGAAATGCCCCGTTGCTCAACCCTCTTCAGTGTTGCATCTTATTTTGTCTTGCTAATAAAAAAAGAAACAGCGAGTGGATCACCTTTCCTCTCAAGGGATTTATGTATCTCACAAGAAGTAGAAAGAACAAATTACCACTCGTTGGTTTTTTTTCTCTTCTTCCTGAGAAGCTTTGGACAAATCTATAGTTCAATCTAGTTCAAGCTTTTTCCTTAGAGATCCTAATTTTCATGGTAACAGCCACTCAATACTCCACAAAAAGTGCTCACAATTAAGGGGAAATGAGGTTTAAACATAACCAACATTTTTTTTATCACCCTCACCCTATTTTTCCTGGATTTTTTTAACTATCTCAACTGAGGGAGCATTCTTGAGAAGTTGACCAATTGCAATTACATAGGTTATATACTGACCATTCATCAAATTAAGGTATTTTCTAATAATGGATTTGGGATATATTTTTTCTCATGGGCAATAACAATAAATGATCTTTATCAATTTTTGAGATGGAGTGAGATGCACTCTAAATTGCTGTGTCTCTAGCATCAACAAATACAGCATGACAATCTGAATTATTCCCCATGATATTGTTTCTTAGAAGTCTCATAAGGGCTATAGCCCCTTTTTAAGGAAAAATCAGTTCTGTCCTGAATGTCTGCTCTCCTCACAAGCAATTCTAACAGTGAATTGTCTGTGCTTTTCAACACTGAAAAAGAGTATTCCAGTTTGTCAGCACAAGTGTAGGCACATTTCTGTCTGCAAAAATCTGTGTTTGATTTCATATTTCTATTTCCATCATCACTGTTATTCACAATAAATGGGAAAAAAGACTGCAATGGCTACGTATATGTGTTATATATAAAAAAAAATATTTAAATTGCCAGTACTTTATAAGTTTAAATTCCTGGCAATAGATTTCAACGTGAAACCATGGAAAGCTGCTGCCCAAGTAAATAATACACTAGACGGACCAATAATCTGACTCAATAAATGCAGCCTTTTGAACACTTATATTTTAAAATCAAGTTCCAAGTTTCATGACTTACATAAACTTAATTTTACATCAAATACAAACTAATTGATCAAATGCGTATTCCATTTAAAATCTCAACATTCTCTACGAATTGCTTTAATCTGGTGCTGAAAGGAGAACAAAAGGAATCTTTCCGGAGGACTTCAGTCCTCAGAATTGTAGCTGATCTTTACTTCTAGAGCAGGGGTGTCAAACTCAAGGCCCGCGGGCCAGATCCAGCCCATAGGGTGCTTAGATCTGGCCCGCGGAGCTACCCTGGAAACAGAAAAAGACCAGCCTGAAGTGCATCTGCCAGTGAAAATGGAGTGCACAGCCCTCCCGAGCTCTGTTTTCACTGGCAGAGAATTGCAGGAGATCCTTGCAGGCGAAAACAGAGATTGGGAGCCCATTTTTGCTAGCAGAGTGCCACCACAGGCACCCCTGACACAAGTGACATCGAGCTGGCCACACCCACCATGGCCACGCCCACTATGGCCCCCAAGATCAAATACAACTGTGATGCTGCCCTCCATGAAATCGAGTTTGACATCCCTGTTCCAGTGTATAAACCAGAATTTTTAAATCATTGTTGCTGAATAAGCCATAGTAGCATAGTTTACACATCATGCTAAGACACAATGGGTCAATTCATGCATCATTTTATTTACTGATTTAATTTATATAGCTAATTGTGCCAAGTTAAAACCAATAAAAACCCAGTACTGGGTGAAGCTGATCTATATTCCTTCCAAAAATTGAGTTTTTCACAGCCACTCCACATTGCATCCTTTAAAAGTAATACCTAACACAATGTAACATATCATGCTTTATTTATTTCATATATTAGATAGCATCAAATCACCTTCTACAAAATCTTTAGCATAAACTCTGAAATATTTCTTATAAAAAATCTATTAAGTTAATGGTGCTTTCACTCTTGATTATCTGACAAGCCCCCTTTTTCCATTCTTATTTACCCTCAAAAAAGCAGCAGGTTTCAGAACAACCCCTCTCTGAAAAACAGCCCAACAGGAAAAAAAATTACATGGCTCTTGTCAGAGACGAGAATTTAATTAGATGTAATTCAAATCCTAATGAGGTTAATTGCAGCATGCCAGCATCAACAATTAACTCAGAGCTGCCAGCCTTGTGCATCCAGCAGTTGCAATGCTTACAATTAACTGCACACTGCTTTCAGGTCCTCTGACAAAACCCAGGAAAGATCAAACACTTTTCTCCAATAATTACGCAGGGTCAGCAAAGTCAAAAAAGTCTGGTAAATTAAAAACAAGAAAGAGAAAAAGGTGAAAAAGAAATGGCCAGGTTGGCAACCTGAGATAAAAATGCCAGCAACATAATAGCAATTTTCCTTCCTTCCTTCCTTCCTTCCTTCCTTCCTTCCTTCCTTCCTTCCTTCCTTGCCTGCCTATCTTGCATGGGTACAAGTTTCTACTTTCACCTGTAAACTTCCTCCCTAAACACATATTTTTGTCTTTGAAGCTCAAGATCACTGTTTCCCGGCCATCCACATTTTGGTCTCACCTGGACCCCCACAACTAGAAAAACTAGGCCTGATGTTGGTTCTGCAATCTCTTTCTCAGCCTGGCCCTATGCCTTTGACAGCTGGCAGTCATCAGTCCATGAAACCTAAGTATCTCACTACTAACCCCCTGGCAGTTCTATCAACAGTGTTATCAATATCAGAGTAATAGCCAAGCCTGATATTCTTCTTCTCCTCCACCTGAGGTTCATTAAATGCACAGCTGGGCCCTGGACCACAATCCGGACAAGTCAAAACTTGGAAAACTGAAATTAAAATTGAACAGCAATCAGTAGACGGTAGCAAATCAGAACTAAAGCTTAAAACAAATAACAATTCCAGCGCAATATGTCAGAGAAGACCCTGATGCAAAATAATACACTTCTTATCCCAAAGGAACCATCTGTAGAATCTAAAATGCTATTTGCTAAGAATCTGTAGGTAGTCCTTTATGCTTCACGGAAAAGATGTAGTTTTCCCCTTCACCAGACAAAGGGTTGGTTCAACAGTTCTTACGATGGATGGATTGTTTTTACTTGAAAATAAAAGTTATGGGTGAAGAGATCGTGCTTAGGACTGTGTGGTATTAGTACAACCCATCATTCTCCTGCTTCACAACCCCTTCCCCAGTTTTATGCTTCCACAGGGGAACCTTCCATTCATACTTGATAGGTATTCAGAAGGCTTGTATTTCACCATGGACATTCAGGACTTTGAGAAGATGAGAAAAAATGTGCAGCTTCAGTCCTTCCAGCTATAGCTTTTTTAGTTCAAGATTTGAGGTGCATGTTTTTTGACTTGAGACCAGCTTTCTTACACCTCCATTCTGAAGCAGGGAGAAAATCCACATTCTTCCCATTTCAGCCTTATAAATGCAAGTAGAAGCCTTATAAATGACTTGCCTTCCCAGTTTATTTTTCCAGTGGAAAACTCTGGGAGCCTTATCAAAACATTTCTATGTATGTAAGTAGACCAGAGGTGGGTTTCAGCAGGTTCTGACCAGTTTTGGAGAACCGGTAGCAGAAATTTTGAATAGTTTGAAGAACAGGTAGTAAAAATTCTGACTGGCCCCAATCTATTCTCTGCCTCCCAAGTTCCAGATGATCAGGAGGAAATGGAGATTTTGTAGTAACCTTCCCCTGGAGTGGGGAGGTAATGGAGATTTTATGTCCACCAAGCCACACCACGCCCACTAAGTCACACCCACAGAACCAGTAGTAAAAAATTTTGAAACCCACCACTGACGTAGACATGAGGTTTCTGCAAAAGCAAGATTAGCAGTAGGATTACAAATGCAAAGAAAAACCTAGCTCTTTAGAGAAGGCCTGAGCGAGCAAAGGTAGAAAGAAAGAGACAATAACAAACAGTTATAGTAGCTATAGGTACTATACAGATTGCGACACATCCTCCTGGAGAACACATATCTATGTGATTGCTAAATCAACACTAACCTGATGTTACATAATCAATCATGTTAATAAGTATGTATAATGAATAGGTTCAGGGGTCTCCACATGGTATATTGTATGAATCCAGAAATGTTTTATAAAGACCGCGCTTGGAATACTGCATCCAGTTTCGGTTTCCCCAATGTAAAAAAGATGTTGAGACTCTAGAAAGAGTGCAGAGAAGAGCAGCAAAGATGATTAGGAGTCTGGAGGCTAAAACATACAAAGAACAGTTGCAGGAATTGGGTACGTCTAGTTTAATGAAACAAAAGACTAAAGGTGACGTGATAGCAGTGTTCCAATATCTCAGGGGTTGCCACAAAGAAGAGGGAGTCAATCTATTCTCCAAAGCACCTGAAGGCAGGACAAGAAGCAATGGATAGAAAGTAATCAAGGAAAGAAACAACCTAGAACTAAGGAGAACTTTCCTGACAGTTAGAACAATTAATCATTGGAAACTTGCCTCCAGAAGTTCCAACACTAGAAGATTTTAAGAAAAGATTGGACAACCATTTGTCTGAAATGTTATAGGGTTTCCTGCCTGAACAGGGGTTTGGACTAGAAGACCTCCAAGGTCCCTTCCAACTCTGTTGTTCTGTTAAACCATGATTGATGTCTTGGAGTGTTGTATTAATTCAGTAAGTGTTTTATTAAATAAATCATAATTAAACAGATATGGCTGAGCACAATGAATAAATCCATTAATAATTTCATTAACATTAGCCATGGTTATTTACTCTACTATGCTGCACATGTCATTTTGTTCAGCAGAATTTATTATCACATAAGAAAGCACAGGATTGTACCTTAGCCTGAAGTCACAATCATTCATTCACCCATCAGTCCTGCTCACTCACTGCAACTGCATAGTCTTATGGACTGACAAAATATAATTAAGATTTTCCCAAAGTTAATGCTGCTTTAATTTTCTTCTTTCTGCTTCTTGTCCCCTTATAGAGATACTGAATGGGTCCTTCATGAGTCTGACTAGGCTTAAATTTTGTCATTCACTATTATTTGCCCCATTTCTTCAGATTAAGCATACTTTTTAAATGCCGTGCTATTCTGTTTTCATCCAGCACATGCATGCCTGTATAACTCTACTGCTAGTCTGTGATGATTACACATAAGGTGGATGCACTACATTTTTATTACATTACAGAACTGGGCAAATGAAGGCAGAGGAATTGGGTTCTTTATCCCTGAAAAAGTGTGCGAATGAGTTTTGTATTACCTGATTGTTGTTCCCAAAAAATTCCTTGGTTCAGCAACAAAAGAAAAGCAGAATAAAATATTTTCAAATAGCAACATTTATTTTTCATTCCTCTCTTTGCTTTATCCTTGTTTTACTTGGCTGTAAACCACCCTGAGTCTCTTGGGAGATAGGGCGGTATAAAAATATGATTAAATAAATAAATAAATAAATAAATAAATCCTGTATATAGGGATGGAAAGTATGAAATATCTTATCCCTCTAACTTTTTGGAACCCTGGGAGAGGAGGTACCATCCATATCGCAGATGACACAACAGTGATCGGTGACATTCGAGACAATGATGAATCCGCAAACAGACGGGAGGTTGAACGACTAGCCTTGTGGTGCGACCGGAACAATCTGGAACTGAACACACTCAAAACCATAGAAATGGTGATAGACTTTAAGAGAAATCCTTCAGTACTTCTACCTCTCACAATACTAGACAACACAGTATCAACAGTAGAAACCTCCAAATTTCTAGATTCTACCATATCACAAGATCTAAAATGGACAGCTAACATCAAAAAAGTCATCAAAAAAGGACAACAAAGAATGTTCTTTCTGCGCCAACTCAAAAAGCTCAAACTGCCCAAGTAGCTGCTGATCCAGTTCTACAGAGGAATTATTGAGTCTGTCATCTGCACCCCTATAACTGTCTGGTTTGGTTCTGCAACCCAACAAGACAGACATAGACTTCAGAGGATAATTAGAACTGCAGAAAAAATAATTGCTACCAACCTGCCTTCCATTGAGGACCTGTATACTGCATGAATCAAAAAGAGGACTGAGAAAATATTTACAGATCCCTCACATCCTGGACATAAACTGTTTCAACTCCTACCCTCAAAACGATGCAACAGAGCACTGAACACCAGAACAACTAGACATAAGAACAGTTTTTTCCCGAAGGCCATCACTCTGCTAAACAAATAATTCCCTCAACACTGTCAAACTAGTTACTAAATCTGCACTACTATTAATCTTCTCATCGTTCCCATCACCCATCTCCTTTCACTTATGACTGTAACTTTGTTGCTTGTATCCTTACAATTTATACTGATATTGATTGTTTCCTGATTGCTTATTTGTAGCCTATGACTATCATTAAATGTTGTATCATTAAGTGTTAAATTTGTACCCTATGACTATCATTAAGTGTTGTATGTGTTCTACCTTGATGAAGGTATCTTTTCTTTTATGTACACTGAGAGCATATGCACCAAGACAAATTCCGTGTGTGTCTAATCACAGTTGGCCAATAAAGAATTCTCTTCTCTTCTCTTCTCTTCTATTCTCTTCTCTTCTCTTCTCTTCTCTTCTCTTCTCTTCTATCTCTGGGGGAATAGGCAGGGACCATTATAGAGAAGGCAATCTTCCTTGGTGCCATAAAATGACAACATTTAATAAAAAGGACTCAAAGCACATTTACTTTTCTGAATGTATTGGGCAGCCAGAAATGATTGGACCTAGGCAGTTTCTCAGGTATCCAGCCCTATGCCATGAAGAGCTTTAAAGATAATGACCAGCATTTTAATTCACTGCACATACAAAAACCAATTGGCAACCAGTGCAGCTCATGTAACAGAGGTGACATATGGACATACAAGATGAACCTGTACAAAAATCTTCCTGGCCAAAGCTGCCACCTGTTCTCCCAGCTGAAGCTGCAAAGGAATCTCAAAGTGCATACCAGTCTTAAATGGAGAAGAGTTACTCAAATCCAAGATCAACAATGAAAACAACCCTGATTGGGGGATGGGGGTGGGATACAATCACTAAGTCTTATCAGGACTGAGCCAATATCTGTTCTGCTGCATCCAGAACCAAACAACCACTGAGGTAAGAAGCAAACCACTGCAACACAGTGCCTCCTACTCCCAACCACTGCAGCTGGTCCAGAAGGATATAACATAACATAATAACAGAGTTGGAAGGGACCTTGGAGGTCTTCTAGTCCAACCCCCTGCCCAGGCAGGAAACCCTACACCATTTCAGACAAATGGTTATCCAACATTTTCTTAAAAATTTCCAGTGTTGGAGCATTCACAACTTCTGGAGGCAAGTTGTTCCACTTGTTGATTGTTCTAACTGTCAGGAAATTTCTCCTTAGTTCTAAGTTGCTTCTCTCCTTGATTAGTTTCCATCCATTGCTTCTTGTTCTACCCTCAGGTGCTTTGGAGAATAGCTTGACTCCCTCTTCTTTGTGGTAGCCTCTGAGATATTGGAACACTGCTATCATGTCTCCCCTAGTCCTTCTTTTCATTAAACTAGACATACCGAGTTCCTGCAACCGTTCTTCATATGTTTTAGTCTCCAGTCCCCTAATCATCTTTGTTGCTCTTCTCTGCACTCTTTCTAGAGTCTCAATATCTTTTTTACATCGTGGCGACCAAAGCTGAATGCAATATTCCAAGTGTGGTCTTACCAAGACATTATAAAGTGGTATTAACACTTCACGTGATCTTGATTCTATCCCTCTGTTTATGCAGGCCAGAACTGTGTTGGTTTTTTTGGCAGCTGCTGCACACTGCTGGCTCATATCTAAATGGTTGTCCACGAGGACTCCAAGATCCCTCTCACAGTTACTACTATTGAGCAAGGTACTACATATATGGTACCTGTGCATTTTTTTTTTGCCTAAATGTAGAACCTTACTTTTTTCACTGTTGAATTTCATTTTGTTAGATAGCGCCCAATGTTCAAATCTGTCAAGATCCTTCTGTATCTTTAGCCTATCTTCTGGAGTGTTGGCTGTTCCTGCCAGCTTGGTGTCATCTGCAAATTTGATGAGTTCCCCATCTATCCCCTTGTCCAAGTCATTGATGAAGATGTTGAAGACTGAAGATGTTTACTGGGCCTAAAACAGAGCCTTCGGGTACTCCACTGCATACTTCCCTCCATGTGGATGTAGTTCCATTGAGGACTACACGTTGAGTGCAGTTGGTCAGCCAGTTACGAATCCATCTGGTGGTGGTGCTGTCTAACCCACATTTTTCTACTTTATCTAGTAGTAGGTTATGGTCTACTTTATCAAATGCTTTACTGAGGTCCAAGTAAATTATATCCACAGCATTCTAATTTTATCATTTTGTCATAGAATGCAATGATATCATGGTCAATGATATTGAAAGCCACTAAAAAAACATGGAGCCCCAAGATAGATACTCCACCCCCATCCTGGCTCTGGTAAAGTTCATCTACAAGTACAACCAATGCTGTCTCCATATTACATGTGTGTGTGTGTCTGTGTGTATGTGTGTATGTATGTATGAATTCAATATGCAGATATTATAAACCTCTTATTTTCTATTATTTTTATGACAAGCTTGATTATTTTTTGCAGAGCTCTGTGATAATTAACTGCTAACAAATAACAAAATTAAAGTTGAAAAGTTAGTAATTTTTGGCTGTTGCATTCTTTCTCACTTCTAAACTGTAATATTTGACAAAAAAATGTATTTTCCTGTTGGTCTCCCATTTTTACTTTGGTTGTGAAAATGTTAAGATAAATATGAGGTGAAACACATAAGTAATTGGGAAAGTAAGATAAACCATATAGACCTCAGTTATTCTGAATAAATATAAAAATGCAATCTGCTTACTTTTTGGCTTGAATGGAAGGCCCACTGTATTCAATAATATCAAAGAAGTGTGTATTTGAGTACAGCCTCTCATTTCTCCAGTTTCAATGGAATATCTGCAAAGTATCGAGTGGACTAAGGGGTTTTTCTGTAACTGAAGTAAGAAAAGACTTTAGTTACAGAAAAATCTCCAGTTCACTCAATATCTGTTTATTTAGTTAAGAGATATAGAAAGTGAACATCACCAAAAAATGCATCATTCTAAGAAATCACAGCCTTCTAAGATGGTATACATTGCATACAATCAATGGTAGCAGTACTACACAACACACCTGATTTAGCCAAATATACCAACATTAAAATATTAAAATTTTCTGAATCAGAAGAATACTCATGGTATCACCACTCTTAAGTGTCATAGTAGAGACTGTAATGTAGAGTCTAAAAACTATAGCACCCACACATATACAACAAAAATATTGATCTGGTATGTAGATGAAACAACTAGAAAAGACATATGAAACAATTGACAACATCTTCAATGGAATAAAATTTACAAGGGAAGAGATGAACAGCAATACACTAACCTTCCTGGATATCTTCATCAGCAGTGGTGGGCTACAACTGGTTTAACAACCAATTCTGTGAGCGCACACTTTGCACACACGCGCCTAACATGCTAGGATGCAGTGTTCAAAATACCGCAATTTGAAGCTCAGCTAATTACCTTCTAAGGCAGCTGTGGTAAGTAGAACAGTGGAGGCATGGAAATCAGCTGTGCAGCGCAAATCAGATGAGCCAGAAAGAAGGAAATATAGGACAGGATATGACAGGGGTGGGTGGGCAAAGCCAGCTGATCGTCAGAACTACCAGTTCACCTGAACCGGTCTGAACCAGCATCAGCCCACCACTGGAAACAATGGTTATGCAAGTCTATGAAAAACAACCCACACAACCAAGTGGTCCACTATGAAAGTAACAATCCAACTTCTTACAAGAGGCAATCTGTAAGAATATTATTCAGATGCTCACTGCAGCGTATGCGGCCACAGAATCATTGCCTATTGGTTTCTCCTTAGCCAGCGGGAGAAATGAGCGGCCGTCATTGGCCAATAGTTGATTGCTGCTATATAAATAGCAGCTCTGAGAGAAGTTGGTTTGTTCGGTAATATTGCCTTTTTTTTACTTGCCGTTTGTTTTTGTTTTTTTGTCAGTGAGTTGTTAATAAAGAATTATTGCTTACCGTCAAGCTCTATTCCTTTCTTCATTTTTTGAATGAAGCACTCACTACCCAGAGTCCCTCTCTGAGGGAGATGGGCAGTAAAGAAGTATGAAATATAAATAAATAAATCGCACTGCAGCACCCAGGTCACCTATCCAACTTCTTCCAACAAAAATGGATACCCATGCAATTTTATCAAAAAGTGCTGTCCGTTCAACCCACTATAGCACAATCAACCAATCCTATGAAAAGGATAATAGCTCCATACATCAAAAATGTCTCAGAAACAACCGACAGCCTATTACAGCCCCACAACATCACCATAGCACACAAAACTGAAGCCATCCAAAATACCTTTAGTAAACCAAAAGACCAAATTTCTAAAGGGAAAAAAAAAGAATCCTTTACAAAATAAAGTATACAGCAGCCACTATGTAGGACAGACAGGCAGAAAATCAGCAGAGCACATCCATGAACACCAACTAGCAGTCAGAAGACATAATGAAAGCTCCTTAATTTCATAACACATGCACAGATTAAACCGTAATTTCAGTTGGGAAATTGTGAGCATCCTAGGCCAAGCTAAATCCAAATTGGGTTTGGCGAATTCCTAGAAGCTTGGCATTCAGATAAATCAATCCTCAACAGACACAGAGAGATAAGCTATATTTATTTGCCATTCAAAAAAGACAACAAAAAAAACTAACAAGGAAACAAAAAGACCAGAACATATTATCTCTAGCAGCAACAGCCAGATAAGCAGGAATTAACAATAGACCAAATAATCAATCAGAAAACAATACCCTAATCAAGAGATTGATTAGGGTATTGTTTTCTGATTGAAGAGAGAGAAAAAACCACATCCTTATCAACACAGGCAGTGCAAGGGGTGGATTATCATCTGTATGCTGATGATACGCAGCTTCACATTTCCACCCCGAACCACCCCAACGAAGCCGTCGAGGTGATGGGCCGGTGTCTTGAGGCCGTGCGGGTCTGGATGGGGAGGAACAGGCTCCAGCTCAACCCTTCCAAGACTGAGTGGCTGTGGGTTCCGGCGTCCTGGTACAGTCAGCTTACGCCATCGCTGACTGGGGGGGGAATACTGACCCCCAGGGGAAGGGTGCGCAACTTAGGCATTCTCCTGGACAATCGGCTGTCCTTAGAAGAACACTTGACGGCCGTCACCAGGGGAGCATTTTATCAGGTTTACCTGATTCGCCAGTTGCGCCCCTTCCTTGATCGGGACTCCTTACGCACGGTCACTCATGCCCTCGTCACTTCCCGCCTGGACTATTGCAATGCTCTCTACATGGGGCTCCCTTTGAAGAGCACCAGGAGGCTCCAGCTAGTCCAGAATGCGGCCGCGCGGGTGATAGAGGGGGCACCACGTTGCTCCCATATAACACCCATCCTGCATGGCCTGCACTGGCTGCTGGTAGCTTTCTGGGTGCAATTCAAGGTGCTTGCACCTTAAAAGCGTTCCATGGCTTAGGACCGGGGTATTTGCGAGACCGCCTTCTGCCACCGATTGCCTCCCAACGACCTGTGCACTCCCACAGAGCGGGCCTCCTCAGGGTGCCGTCGACCAAACAATGTAGGTTGGCGGCCCCCAGGGGGAGGGCCTTCTCTGTGGCGGCACCAGCCCTATGGAACGAGCTACCTCCGGGGTTACGCCAACTCCCCGACCTCCGGGCCTTCAAATGTGAACTGAAGACTTTATTATTTCACCAAGCGGGACTAGCCTAAGAATGTATTTTAGCGAAATTTTAATGGGTTTTAATCGGTCTTTGACCATTTTAGTGATTCGGCCATTAAATATTTGCTTTTAATTGTTTTTAAATAGTGTTTATTTATTATATTTATATTATAGTGGTATGTGTCTTTTAATATTGGCTGTACACCGCCCTGAGTCCTTCGGGAGATGGTGCGGTATAGAAATGTAATTATAAATAAATAAATAAATACAAGTTACTGCATATAAAGAAGGGAGCAAAACCCACAATCACTAATACTAATGATGTTACCTAGTTGAGTAATGAAACATCTGCAAGCAAACAACCAAACTCTGGAAGGCACCAAAGACTCCATTGTATAAAAATGTATTGAACTTCAGTAAAAAAAAAAATCTAAGAAATGATAATATAGCACTACATAAACTGGTCAGTACTCTGTCAAGTTTCCTAAAACTTTCATAAAATATTGGAACTAATACAGCTTTCAGTCCAAAAACTTGTTCGGTATTAAATACAGCTTTGGTGGCATATCAGTTTCCCCTACACCTGGATGAAACTGTCTATCTAGACCCGTTCCAGTCCGGTTTCCGGCCCGGTTACAGCACTGAGACGGCTTTGGTCACGTTGGTGGATGATCTCTGGAGGGCCAGGGATAGGGGTTGTTCCTCTGCCCTGGTCCTATTAGACCTCTCAGCGGCTTTCGATACCATCGACCATGGTATCCTGCTGCGCCGGTTGGAGGGATTGGGAGTGGGAGGCACCGTTTATCGGTGGTTCTCCTCCTATCTCTCCGATCGGTCGCAGACGGTGTTGACAGGGGGGCAGAGGTCGGTCCCGAGGCGCCTCACTTGTGGGGTGCCGCAGGGGTCGATTCTCTCGCCCCTTCTGTTCAACATCTATATGAAGCCGCTGGGTGAGATCATCAGTGGCTTCGGTGTGAGGTACCAGCTGTACGCTGATGACACCCAGCTGTACTTTTCCACACCAGGCCACCCCAACGAAGGGTAGGGGTGGGGGGGGTGGCGGTTGTTATTAAAGAGAGTCTAGAGCCGAGGGAGACCACTGTACCTCAGATTGCCGGGTGTGAATCCCTCTTTGTGAGATGGGGTCATAGGTGTCAGGACCTCACTAGTGTCCGATCAGCCTCTGAACGGCTAGACTTCCAGGAACTCTCTAGGCATCTTCTCCGGCGTTTCATCCCCCTCAGCTCCTCGGAGAACCAAGGAGCCGGTTGGGATCTGCGCTGGGTCAGAGGCCGCAAAGGCACGACATGGTCTAAAGCCCCAGCCGCAGCCCGTTCCCAGGCTGCGGCTAGTTCCTCGGCCGTGCTGTGAGCCAGACCCTCAGGAAACGGCCCAAGCTCTGTCCGGAACCTCTCCGGGTCCATCAGGCGCCTGGGACGGAACCAGCGTAGTGGTTCCGTCTCCCTGCGGTGTTGAGTGGCGGTCAGAAAGCTATCGAAGTGCTGTCCCGGTGTTTGGAGGCCGTACGGGTCTGGATGGGGAGAAACAGGCTCAAGCTCAATCCCTCCAAGACAGAGTGGCTGTGGATGCCGGCATCCCAGTACAGTCAGCTGAGTCCACGGCTGACTGTTGGGGGCAAGTCATTGGCCCCGATGGAGAGGGTGCGCAACTTGGGCGTCCTCCTGGATGAACGGCTGTCTTTTGAAGATCATTTGACGGCCGTCTCCAGGAGAGCTTTTTACCAGGTTCGCCTGGTGCGCCAGTTGCACCCCTTTCTAGACCGGGATGCCTTATGCACGGTCACTCACGCCCTCGTGACGTCTCGTCTGGATTACTGCAATGCTCTCTACATGGGGCTCCCCTTGAGGGGCATCCAGAGGCTTCAGTTGGTTCAGAATGCGGCTGCGCGGGTGATAGAGGGAGCCCCTCGTGGCTCCCGTGTGACACCTATCCTGCGCAGACTGCACTGGCTACCTGTGGCCTTCCGGGTGCGCTTCAAGGTTTTGGTAACCATCTTTAAAGCGCTCCATGGCATAGGGCCGGGCTACTTACGGGACCGCCTACTGCTACCGAATACCTCTCACCGACCCGTGCGCTCTCACAGAGAGGGACTCCTCAGGGTGCCGTCAGCTAGGCAGTGCCGTCTGGCGACACCCAGGGGAAGGGCCTTCTCTGTGGGGGCTCCCACCCTCTGGAACGAACTCCCCCCAGGACTTCGTCAACTTCCGGACCTCCGAACCTTCCGTCGCGAGCTTAAAACGCATTTATTCATCTGCGCAGGACTGGATTAGATTTTAAATTTATACTGGTTTTAAATGGGTTTTATTATTTATATTGCTTTTTAATAATTCGGCCATATAGAATAAGTTTTTTAACTGTTATTTTAGTCTGTATTTATATGTGCTTTTTTACCTGCCTGTGAACCGCCCTGAGTCCCTTGGGAGATAGGGCGGTATATAAATATGATAAAATAAAATAAATAAAATAAATAAAATAAATAAATACTTGTACAGCATTATAGGACAGATATGGACCACTACAGCATTTTTACTTTCAGTGATCTAGAATTTTTCCGCAAGTTTTTTTTTATTCTGCTTCAGTACTGAAGCATCTCAAGCATTAAATTAATTTTCAATATAGTTATTTCATGATGTCTCTAGCATTATCTAATACCCCCTTTTCTCTCTTACTGAGTCATGAGCTTCATCTTTCAAAGTAGCTTACGCATATAGCCTATTACTGCATTTGCAATGAATGAGGGAAAACACTTAAATAATTTTTGATTAACATTTACTGTTTTGCACACTAGACAAAGGGAACTTGTTTTCATAGTGGAAATGCCATAATTTGTAATTTTGCATTCATCACAACTATTCCCTTCATATTCCTCCCAGCCATCAAAATGTATCCTCAACAGACAATGGATTATGTGAGTTACTCTGGCCACAGACACTAAATTCTTTGAAGTTTTTTATTCAGTTTTATGCCCAATTATAAAAAACCATCTTGAATAATATACAAAGATGTATATTATTTGTGAAGTGCCTTGATTTCTCTGGAAATGTTTTATGCGATATTATTGTATTTGCTTTTCTGCTAGATGTTTCCTGAACAAAAACATCTAACCTACTGTAATTGCACAAACAACAAAACTTCACTGGACTCCAGTGAATTATTTGAGAGTTGTGTTATTTCTCTTGTCAGTGCTGATTAAAAGACTGGAGTTGATACTGTAAGGGGTTGTCAGGCACAGAATACTGCTACAGAAAATTGAAAAGGTCAGGATAATTATGAATTAAAGCAAACACACGTAATTGTGACAGATGTGTGCCTTGCTGTTTTATATATGGCACTATTTGTTGAACAGATTATTGCAACTTCCCAGGGCACAATACAGGAACCAACAACCCAGAATTTCTACTGCTACCACAATCTGTTTTAACAGAACAATTTGGGCATTTGTATTTAATATTAGTTTAATGAAAAATTCTCCATTCTGGGCACATATTTCCACCACCACTATCATTTCAAATAAGATAATATACTAGTGCACTAAACTTTTGCACTTACAGATTTCTTTAACAATATTTAAGGAGATTTACTGTAAATTAATGCCAGTAAATTAAGACTGTCCCAATACATTTAGAACTCACTCCAATTAAAATATTTGATACCTACAAAAGCCTCTGTATCCTTGTCAGTATAAACTCAATTAACAAATTCACTGTTCTTTCAGGAAACCCCTTACAGTATGTGCCTGAGGAGGCTGCTTCATGGTATATAATGAGCCTTCAGTGCCATCATGGGCATGATTAATTCTAACATCTATCCGCCAGACCTTTTTAAAGCCATATTTACTGCTATTTCAGCAGGAAATAAATGCTGATGGAAAGTGGTTACTAGAATTAATTCTGCAATATTCCAAAGTCAACTTACCCTTGTTCCAATCTATTCTCTCCCTATTTGCTGAATGCTTATTAGATTCACATTCTATGTAATCAGCTGTCAGCTTGCCACATGGTAGGTCACAGATGCAAAACATAAACAAATTATCTGATTTTTCCCCCTTGATCATCATCTTTATATAAAGATATAAAATTGGACCATTTTGTATTGGCCCTAGAGCTCTCCAATACCATGGCCAGCCATAGGGACTCATGCCTATTTGACTGGCCCACCCCAGGAAGCTGCAATGCAGTTTCAGAGGAAGCTTGAGTTTTTTCCCTGAAACTTAATACCTTATGCCACCAGACTTGAAATCCTGGGTTTAGAAAATTTAGAATTACGGCGCCTTCGGTATGACCTGAGCATAGTTCATAAAATCATCTGCTACAATGTCCTACCTGTCAATGACTACTTCAGCTTCAACCACAACAATACGCGAACACACAATAGATAGAAACTTAAAATGAACTGCTCCAAACTTGATTGCAGAAAATATGACTTCAGTAACAGAGTTGTTAATGCCTGGAATGCACTACCAGACTCTGTGGTTTCATCCCAAAACCCCCAAAACTTTAACCTTGGACTGTCTGCTGTTGACCTCTCCCCATGCCTAAGGGGGCGTGCATAAGAGCACCAGCGTGCCTACCGTCCCTGTCCTAATGTTCCCTTTAATTGTATTCAATTTATGTATTCAATTAATGCTTATACTTATATATATTATCTAATATGTACTCGAATAAATAAATAAATAAATAAATAAATAAATAAATAAATAAATAAATAAATAAAAAACTGCTACACGGCTCAGTCTTGTCACAGCTTGGAATGAACAGGTGACAAAGCAGGTAACTGAGGCCCTGGAATGAATTGTTCATTACTCTCCTCTTGGTTGCAAAAGATGGTGCATTCATCATGCAGCCAAGTAAAATATTGATGTTTAATGTCTCCTTGTTTATTATAAAAATGAATTGGGGGGAAAAATCTGATTTATCACGGAGAGCTGATAGTCAAAAATGATCCCTTCAGTTTGTGGAAGTGAATAAGATCCTGGGGGAAGGGGAAGGGAAAAATTAAATATTTTCTATAACTCCAATGTCTTGTTATTCCAGGGATTCCCCCAGCAGACTTGGGAGAGAAGACCAGAGGGATCTGTGAAAAGGTAGCGCAGTTTACAGAAAATCATACAGTTCGAAAGACTAAATTAAAAATTAATGCGTTGATACTTACAGCCAATCATCATCATAGCAACAGCAAAGATCTTCTCTCCATCTGTCGTTGGTGCAATGTTCCCAAATCCAACACTTGTCAGACTAGTCATTGTAAAATATAATGAAGAAATATAAACAGAATCCTTGCTTGGTCCGCCTTCCCATTTTCCAGTTGTTGTGTTCAATTGATAGGGCGATCCTATGGATTCCCCTAGCTGGTAGAGCCAGCTTTCATTTCGTATTGTGTTTTTATCCTCATTGATCACTTCATAGTCCCCAATACTGTACCAAATGCAGGCCAGCCAATGGGCTGCAAGACCAAAGACACACACCAAAAGAACCAAGACAGCCGCTCCATATTCAATATAGTGATCCAATTTTCGAGCCACACGACCCAGTCGAAGCAGCCTGACTACTTTAAGGGAACTGAACAGACTACTGATGCCCTAAAGGAACAAAACAAAACAACCCATTAGTATTTAGTATTATTTTATAATGTAATATTTTTGTGAAGAATAAGTTGACTACATATTTACATAGCTTCAAAGTCCCATTACAGTTGCAAAATTAAATTTATGGAGATCAAATAAGTAATTTACCTAAAGTCAGCTTTATATTTGATACATCCTATAAGTGAGAAGGATGAAGACTTAGATCCCAAATGTCAGAAAATTAGATTGATTAGTTTATAGTAAATCTGACATGTCTTAATTTCCATGGCAATTAAATTGCTTCAGTTGTTTCAGCAGAACTGAAGAAGAATTTGGATTGGGACACAAGATGCTGAACAATTATGCAGTTATGTAGTCAACATTGTTCAACAAATCATGGATTTATCCTTGTATTAGGATCTCATATATCCCTTTTCAATTTTGAAAGCATCCTAAAATATCCTAAAATTTTTAAGTATTTATTTAATAAGAAGTTTCTTTGATCACTCTATCATAAAAAATATTCCTCAATTTCTCTTAGAAATAACTTTCAACAAAAACTATGATCTACTCTTAAAATACATTTGATTTCACTGAATCAAAATAATTTCATATACAAATTGCTAATGATACATTAGCCTTCTGCAACCTAGTATACCTGTACCCTCGAACTATTTTGCATAATAAATCTCATTATTTCTAAGCAGCACTTTCACTGTATATACAAACTGATGGTTGATGCCAGATTGAAGAAGTCTGCTTTATATCCTTATAATCAATAATTTGCACATTAAAGGAAAACAATGCTATTTGGACTAATGGAAATTACTTCCTTACCATATTTCAAAATGCAATATACTTCTGCCAAACACACAACAATCTAACAATTTCAATTAAATGATTAAAGCAAGTTTAACAAAAGGAACAACAAATTAAGTATATAAAATAGTTTCAATGATGCCAGCAATTATTTGAACAAAATTCCTTTCTGAGTTTTTTTTTTATCAGCCCCTTTTTCATTTAGATGAAATGGGATCTGGCAAACAAAAATAGAACTGACTGAGCATTTTAAAGAAATTGTCATTGTAGCTTGCTTCTTCGTTTCTTCATTAATTATTTTTAAGGAAATATATGCCAGAGTCAAAAATTCTTTAGAACAGGGGTCTCCAACCTTGGCAACTTTAAGCCTGGAGGACTTCAACTCCCAGAATTCCCCAGCCAGCTTTATTGGCTGGGGGATTCTGGGAGTTGAAGTCCTCCAGGCTTAAAGTTGCCAAGGTTGGAGACCCCTGCTTTAGAATATTTAATACATCACTCAAATATATGAATTAGAAGCACCTATATATATTTCTATACATACTTAACAAAAACGTAGATTCCCCTGTGACCTATGGGACATATTTTGCAATGGCACTATAATCTCAAACAGACAGAAACACACACACACACACACACACACACACACACACACACACAAACACTTCACACAATATATGAAAAACTAAGTTATAACAGCAATTCAATCTGAAATATCAACAAGGTCTTAACATTTTTCAAAATTTCCCTTCTGCAAATGCTTATTCTGCCTTCATCTTATTGTTAAATTCAACATAGAATGGATCTATGCTAAAATACTATCTAGGGTCCACATGGGACTCCCCTTCAAAAACATTCAGAAGCTATAGCTGGTACAGTATGTCTGCCATTCCAGGAGAAGGGGCTTGCTGTGAAATCCTGTCTGTTCAGGAATTTCAGCTCAAGAACAGATTTTTCCAGTATGGTCCCAGCCCGGTTGAACATTCTGACACCAAAGGTGAGATCTACCTCCATCCTTCTGGGCTTCCAGAAAGGTCTTAAAAGCTGGTTTTGCCAGCTGGCTTCAGACCTGATGGGGGCGTTCTTCACTGGATGTGGTTGACAGGGTAAGAAGACTTCAGCACATGCCTTCCATCCCCTTGGTTTTAGTTCTTATTTAAGTCTTCTTAATTTTAACTGTTTTTATGTCCATCTTTTTACTATTTTTAAGCCACCCAAAGTCACCTTATTGCTGAAATGGGTGACGTACATATTTAATAAATAACTAAATAAAATAACAATGGTACAGAAAAGGTACAGTCCCTAAAGTCAGCCAAAATTGTGCCAAACAACATTGGCTTAAAGCAATGCTGCATGCATTAATTGTGATACTGAAGCGAAATAGGGCTACACAAGGTTTGTGCAAATCGAGTCTTTCTTTTTCCATGCCTCAATTAGGATTCAGAGAAAAAGTAGTCATTCGAAACAGCCCAAGGAGATAATACATGCAACTGCATAAAAGCTACCGCTGACACTAAAACAAAAAACGTTTAACAGCATTTCTCAAACTGAAAAAAAAGTCAGGTCACCTCTTGCAACTGAAGAGCTACCCAGAGTAGGGCCTTCCATGTTCCACCAATCTAACCTTTCATAGTGGTAGGTCACATGGAGGTGTGAAAGTTAGTTGGTCAAAAGTAAACAACCCAATCCTGGATCAAGGCACTATTAAAAAAGGATTGGATAGAAAGTGCACTCTCACAGAAAAGATAATTGTGTCTGGCCATTTACATAGAGTGGGCAGGACAAAGAGGCAAAATAAATTGGATTTTCATTGCAGTATAAATAGAACTGGAATTCTTTCATAATGGTTTCACAGTTCTGCTGCAATAAATCTGCTTATCTCAGTCTTCATGTCCTGAGAAACTCTTGCAGTATTTTGCCTTGCCAGCTGAGAAGCCTGATAGGAAGCATCTATAAAGCAGGAAGCCTATACAAAGAAGTAATCCAATCTCCAGGTTGCCTGGAGTGAGACAAGACTGTTTACCCTCCCCTTACTTATTTAGCCTACATACATGCAGAATATATATTGACGGAAGCTGGGTAGGAAGAAAATGAGTGTGGGCTTAAAATTAGAAGAAGAAAACTGGAAGAAGAAACATCAATAATGTGCACTATGATAATGACCTTATTCTTATAGCTAAAAATGCAAATAATTGGCAAGCTCTAGTAATGAAAGTCAAGGGGCACAATGGAAAATGGGACAAGGATTAAATGTAAAGATCACAATAATCACAATAGACACAGCAGCCAGTTCCAGAATAGACAATGAAAATATCAAAATGATGGATAGCTTCTGCCTTTGAAGATCATCTATCAATAGTAGAACCAGCAGTCAAAAATACACTGCAGACTAGCACTTAGTAAAGTAGCCATGAAGGAGATGGAAAAGATATTCGGATGCCATGATGTGTCTATACCTACAAAGATCAGAATTGTTCAGGCAATGGTTATCCTGGTGACATCTATGGAAGCAAAAATTGGACTTTGAAAAAGCAAGATAGAGAGAATATTGATGCTTTTGAACTTGGTGTTGGAGAAGACTCCAGAGAATCTCAAGGACAACCAAGAAAACAAACAAATAGTTCAATGAACAAATCAATCCAGAGTTCACACTTAAGGCACAGATGATCAGGATCACATTATCATAATTCCGATATGTTATGTAAAGACCTAGTTCTTTGGAGACGTTTATAAAAGTGTAAAGTTATAGTAAGAGAATCTTACAACTCTGAAAGCATTCTCCTCTCCCCTTTACCTTCATGAGAACTAGGGAGAGTTCTGTCTGAGACATTTACTCAGGTTACATTCTTGTTCTTGACTCAATCCTCTTTTATCTAAACCACTATCTTGAGAGTGGTTCTTTTCCTGCCCCTCAAGACCATGCCTGCTGCCCAAAACAGGTTGCTAAAAGTTGACACTAATAGGACATAATATATCAATCAACGAAAGATCAAAATTGCTTTTTTCATCAAACCTGGCCAATTGTCTCCTGCCCTAAAGTAAACCAGTTTGCAAAAGAGCCAAATGATCAACTTCCTTCAAAACTTGTGTGATTGTCATTTGCCTGACAGCTCTGAATAAAAAATAAAATAAAGTCTTAGAATAATGATGTAGTTCAAGGATCATTTCCTCACCACCACCACCTCTGAAAATTGCCTTATTACATTAAAGGATTAGGACAGCCTTCTCCAAGAAAGCATTAATCATGGGCATAATTTAGCTCATCAGTCTACCTCTGCAAAAGGCAAGAAGCTCTTCCAGCTTGTCCATGTCTACAGGTCAAGGTGAAACTCATCCATTATATTGGACAGCAGCTTTCTCAATTTTCCACTGTTCAAACCTTCTTTCAGGTTATGTACAAGTTTACAGCATGAGTCAGAACATGTGCAAACTATTTTTATCATTATGTTTTGCAAACTTGTCACAGCAGGTTGTAGGTGTTACGCAGAAAATCTTACCGAAGACAGGACAAGGACATGAAAGCCAAAAGGGAGTAATCAAACTGGGAAAAGTGGTTTCCAGCAGATGCAATTCTTGTTCAGGAACATGCTGGCTTATTTGCAATTCTAAACGTTGCTTAGCATCACCAGGATAACTATTTTTTGAGTACTTCTTGACACATATACAATCTTATTTATTCCCCAAGACTATGGCTAATATTTTTGTTTCAAATGAGATTCAGGTGCCCACTTGAGATTAATCCTTCAAGGGAGGTTCAATTCATAGAAACATATTAGGCCTAGGAACTAATCACATGACTGCAATGGATTGCATATAATGCACTAGGTCCATTCAAACATGTTCCAATCTTTTATTTAACACTTCCTGTGGGCAGTGGTAGAAATAATACAGGAGGTGGTTTTGTTCTCCTAATGCTTGCAAGTTTGTGTAGCAGCTGAACTATTACTAGCAGAGACTGGGCAACCTATTGCTGCATGCTGCCTCTGCAAGATTTTCACAGGACCCTTAAAGAAAAAGATGTGCTGAGCCTCCGGTAACTTAATGGATCTCTTTAAGTAAAATATTTTTCAATCCATAACTAAAATGTTGGAAAAAATAAATCTAGAATTCCAATCTCAAAACTTCCACTGATGTCCTTACATGGCTTGCAATACTTGGCCACTAAAACAGAGGTCTCCAACCTTGGTCCCTTTAAGATTTGTGGACTTCAACTCCCAGAGTCCCTCAGCCAACAAAGCTGGCTGAGGAACTCTGGACTTTGAAGTCCACAAGTCTTAAAGGGACCAAGATTGGAGACCCCTGCACTAAAAAATAATTCATAAGTGGAGATTCCATTCACTTAAACGTTTCTCATCTCTGTGCCGGTAGAACAGATTGCACAGCTACAGGAAGCCATACTTATAAGAGCCATGGTGTCCTAGTGCTTAGAATGCAGTACTGCAGGCTACTTCCGCTAACTGCCGGTTGACGGCAGTTTGGCAGTTCGAATCTCACCAGGCTCAAGGTTGACTCAGCCTTCCATCCTTCCGAGGTTGGTAAAATGAGGACCCAGATTGTTGGGGAAAATATGCTGCCTCTGTAAACCACTTAGACTGGTAAAGCACTGTAAAGAGATATAGAAGTCTAAGTGCTATTGCTCTAGTTATTGCAATGAAGTTGTAATGAATTGTGAAAATGCTTGTTCAGTGGAATGCATCATGCTCTGGAAAAGCAGAATCAAAATACCAGATCTGTCACTTGTATAAGAGGTAAGAGAAAAGTTTTAGGCTAGCAATCTTGTATCAATGTGCCAAGAAATATTAAGTAGCACTCCCCCTATTGCATTGTCTAAATTAAACATTGTCATAATGTCTATGGAGATTCTCAATCTTCCAGGTCTTGGTCGTCTCAAAGGTGGTTTTCCAAAGGCAACTGGACTTTCTTGGGAAAGGGGGGGGGTGTTCCTTAAAAACATTTAGCTTCTCATCCAAGAAATTTATTCGGTTCATGTCAGAACTAAACAGAACTGAAGAAGCTTCTTGGACAAGAAGTGAAACGTTTTCAAAGGAAAATAACCCAGAAAGTCCAATTGCCTTTCGGATCACCATCTTTGGAATGAACAATTTCATAAAGTGTGATGGAGATTTCTGAATTCAACTGAATTCAACTGCTCTCAAATTCTGAAATTGAATCTGCTGCCATGCTATAAAAATAAAATAAAATCCAGCAATAAAATATTCTGGTGAATCCAAAAGTAAAAAAAGCAGGCACCAAATCACTGAACAGTTTCTCCTGATAAGAAGCCTTTCCTGATGCAGGTAATTCTAATTTCTCACTACTACTGATATGACTTATTCAATCAATCCAAGTTGAAGCTACCTGTTAAATAGTCAGCCTGGAGAAGTCAATGTATATTGAACCACAAGGCTTATTGTGTAGCTTGGGGGTATCATTATTTCTCATCAGCCTAGCCTACCTTACAGGCCCATTGTGAATCGTGTATGCTGCCACGAGTTGTTTTCAGGAAAGCTGTAATTCAAATGTAATAAAGTAAAATTATAAAAATATAAGTGAATTATCTTCAGGGAAAGCTATCTGTTTTCTCTATGTTTTGAAATTGCTATTACCCGGTCACATAGGTATGCTGAGGCCTGAGAGAAGTGACCATGATATCTTGGTAAATTAGGAAAGGGAAACTCTTCCATATGGTCATGAAGATATACAGGTGGAGATGGTAGAAATAAAGTCATTAAGAATCAGGCCATGGTGTCAGAAGGCCTGGGTTGAATTCTAAGTGAATCTCAAAAAAGGCAGACATTAAAAATCCATAGGTCAGGACCAAGGCTGTACATTAAACATTGATGTCCCCAGGTGCCCTATAATGTAGGGATTAGCAATAAGTGCTGCAGACCAAGTGTTCCTTGTGCATCCTAAGCTACCTTGTGGTCTTCAGGCAAAGCTAATTCCAGGGCCAGTAATGAAGAAATCTACAAGTGCTTGTCCAATCAAAACCTATGTAGGAGAAGATGCCATCTTATGTCAGACTTTTAATATCTTTGGTCAGTACAGGTAGTGCTCAACTTACAACAGTTCATTTAGTGACCTTTCAAAGTTATAACAGTGCTGAAAAAAGTGACTTGTGACTGTTTTTCACACTTACAACCATTTCAGCATGTCCATGGTTCGGATGCTTGGCAACTGGTTTGTATTTATGACGGTTGCAGTGTGATCACCTTTTGCAACCGTCTGACAAGCAAAGAATCTGGGGAAGCCGGATTCACTTAACAACTGCAGTGATTCATTTAACAACCATTGCAAAAAAAATCATAAAATGGGGCAAAACTCACTTAAATGTCTCACTTAGCAACATAAATTTTGGGCTCAGTTGTGGCCATAAGTCTACTTGTACTGGAAATCCATATGACAATTATTTTAGACACTACCTAGCATTATGTATCTATAAATACGAGTGACTCTGGTGAAGTTGAATTCTAATGTGCCATTATTATGGCTTGAAACTAGGTTTAATAGATGTCCTTCTCCTAAAAACATTTACCTTGAATTCTAAGATTGCTACCTACTAACTGAAATTAGAAATGGTGAAAAGCAGAGCTACATATTCAATGGATAGAGACTGCAAGGCGTTATCTTTTTGGCAATGGGTAAATATGAACAGCTCATTCACTAAACTTTATATCCAATTTTAATAGTTTTATAGTATGTATATATGGGATATGATGGCTTAAACCCTGTTAATTCCAAATCTCTCTTCCTCTATCTAACTCACTGTCTACAACTCTTAGGGAGAGCTGACTAGGTTTATTATCACTAGCCATTGACTCTGGCTAAATTGTTTTTCCTCTGACTTACTGGAGAAATGCTAAGTAGCACCACCTCTTCCTTCCACATTCTGACTTGGTGGGAATGTGTATATTAATGGATAACTCTTTTTTCCAGAATGAGACTGTTGTATTGGCTCACTAAAAAAAAACACACCTTTATTTCTTGTAGAAAAATCAGAGACCCAGAGACAAAGAAAAAGGAATTGAAATTGCTTTCTAAAATGGTTGACTTTAGCTACTCTATTCAGACCCAAATTTCACATACGTTGAACCCAGAGGTGGGTTTCAGCAGGTTCTGACCAGTTCTGGAGAACCAGTAGCAGAAATTTATTTATTTCTTTAAATCCCATCTATTTTCTGCCTTCCAAGTCCAAGCTGATCGGGAGGAAATGGGGATTTTGCAATATCTTTCTCCTGGAGTGGGGTGGGAATGGAGATTTTACAGTATCCTTCCCCTGTCACACCCACCAAGCCATGCCACGTCCAACAAGCCACACCCACAGAACCAGTAGTAAAAAAAAAATTGAAAACCACCACTGGTTGAACCACCAAAACAGATAAACAGCCCAGTCTATAACTAAAAATCACAGCTGGTTTCACTGACTACTTGCCACCTGAACTCAGAATGGCACACACAGAATAATATCAGGTCACAAATTCCAGCTTTATCCTTACATCTCAACATCTGGATATTTAATCAGAAACAAAAGTTGAAATGAAATACCTTTTCTGGCCACTGGAAACAATCAGAACTCAGTATCTTATTCCGTTGTTAGAGTAAGAAAGGTAGCAGTCCACGCTAATTGCTATCAGTCAATCCTTTTTCAGAAAAATCATCCATTCCAAAATTTAAAACAATTTTGAAAACACAAAAATACACACACGAAAGAACCCAGTCAAAATGAGTCAGAATGCTGCCCCTCCCCAAGGTTCTGAGCACATAGTCAGCCTTCCGTTAATTAAATAAAATGAAATAAATGTTCAGTCAACACACACAGCACAAGGAAAACAAACTATTTATCTACATTATTTCATTAACACCTATTTTAGCAGTTTACAGGCATTAAGTGTTTTAAGTGCAGCAGGAAAAGCAAGCCACTGGAAAAAATAAGAGAACCCTAATTATCTAATGTAAATTGCATCATTTGCTTTGGGACTTTTTTTCCCCACTGTTAACAGCCAAGGATTGTATTCGCTTGATTCTGGCATATTACCAGAAATGAGAGGAGAATGAAGTACAGAAAACTAAGCAAGAGGTGCAAAAAAGAGTATAGCGAGACTAGGGCTTGTACTTGATCCATGGCAGTCACTGGAATTCTTTCGTAACTGCTTCGTAATTTTGCAACAGTTAATCTATTTGTCAGATTCTTCATGTCCTGGAAAATAATTTCTTGCAATATTTGCCATGTCAGCAAAAAAAAAGAATTGAATTAATTCTGGTGACTCCTTACTCCCACTATATTGGAGGCAAATTTTATGTTTTCTGTATTTAAACCATGGCCACAAACACCTCTACCAACCTTTAATCACCGAACAGGTCACTAATACCTTCCTTCAGCAGCAGACATACACAACCCAACATCAGAAGCAGGTAACTGCCCTGGATGAAGAGTTGACTCAAACTGTGGACCAAATGGCACAAATGTCCAGGCAGATCTAACAATTACCAGTTGTCATAAAGCTTACTACAACTATTTATTTATTTATTATATTTATTACATAATTATTCGAAGTAGAATAATTTGAGCTTCATCATTTGTGTTTCAATCAAAAGTTCTGAAGTGACTTGTTCCACAATCCATTTGTTTTCTTGACAACCCATGGTATTTTCTGAAGTCTTTTTCATCATCAGAGTTTATTTTATATGGCCACTCATCTCACTTGCATGAATGGCATACAGTTAAACCACAAGTAAGGTCATAATATTCTACCGTTAAAAACAATTAAACATTAAAAAAAATACATTTAAAATTCAGTAATAAAAAGACACGAGAAGAGTGAACTTTAACAATATAACCATTTAATGCGCTGCATATTTCCTTGGGATCTCACAGCCCAATGGTATTTGGGCCAAGTTTTAACGCCTTCTGGAAAGCCAGAAGGACTGGGGATCAATATCACCTTGGGAGAAATGAGAGGGCAGGTACAATAGCAGAAAAGGCTGTCTGTCTGGATTCTGCCAAATGAAATTCCACTTCTGCTGGCGCTGATGTGGCAGACTGATGTAAGTGGGACTATACTGCCTCAATCCTTGGATTCCTCGCCAGATAAATATGATGTTAACTCCAGTGAATGAAGTCCTTCATCACTCAATGAGAATAACGTGCCCCCATGAGACAAGGGAGATTTTCCATAGATCTGGGCAAGATTTATAATTGGATTCCTAACTAGGAGGTGGAGTGGCTGTCAAATGGAAAATCCACTTCCTGGAAAGCAGCACTCCTGTTCTGGATGATTAAAATTAGCCTTTGCCTTAACTCTCATCTCCTCAGCCAAATCTTCATATGTGGAAGCCAGCAGAATCCAATTAGCCTGCAGAAAGTAAAACAGGTGCAGAGAATATCCTTGTTTCAGGAGAATTGGGGTAAAATCAGCCTATTAAACTTCCTTTCTCTGAATCTACTATGATATATTTGTGGATTTCACTGATTGAGTATATGCTATCAAGTTACTTTCAACACTTAGCAGCCACTAAAACAGCCTTTCTCCAGGCTGATGTCTCCCATTCTAATCCTTTGGATCTTCCACTGGTATACCTATTGTAATTGAGTCCATCCACCTTGCCAAAAATCCTCCACTTCTTATTCGCCTTCCGATTTCCCCACTGTGAAAGACTTCTAAAAAAAGCAAGTTGTTTACATAATTATGCGAAGTAGAATAATTTGAGCTTCATCATTTGTGTTTCGATCAAAAGTTCTGGAGTGATTTGTTCCACAATCCATTTGTTTTCTTGACAACCCATGGTATTTTCTGAAGTCTTTTTCATCATCAGAGTTCAAGGGCATCAATATTCTTTCTATCCTGCTTTGTTCTACTTCCACAGAATGTTACATGGAAAATGATTGTCTGCACAATTCTTATCTTGGTAGGTATTCAACAAATCATGGCATCTGAATATTTTCTCCAAGGCTTTCTTTGCTCTCAACCAAAGTTTAGTTTATGGAATATTACTTGATAACTATTTCCTTTACTATGGATGGTCAATTGAAAAAAAATCAAAAATTATATCCCACCTTGATATCTTCACTATCAATCTGGGACTGGTTGCTGTATCTGTTGTCAATATTTTGGTCTTTTTCATATTTAATTTTAGTCCTGTTTCTTCACTGACTTCCTTGACTTTCATTACTGCAGCTTATAATTCATTTGCATTTTCATTCAGCAGAGTAGTTTCATCAGCATAATGCAGTTTATTGATGTTTCTTGCTCCAGTTTTAAAACCAGGTTCATCTCCTTCCATCGATTAGATAGGCATTTTTCAAGCAATTGCTGTAAATAATCCAAGCCTGGACTGCTGGGAAATCACTTACACAAATTCAAAAATGGAAGCATCTAAGAATTAACTAGGACTCAGACTTACTGTACCTTGCTCAATATCATAATTTGATTTTTCCTATTACTCTCTTACCACTGATTCTGGCTGTGTCATATATTTTGAAGCCCTGAGCGAATCTGAATCTACAGGAAATTTTACAAATTCTGTATTTGATGAAATATAAATACTTTATCTATTCAGAGAATAAAACCAAAATGAATTTTAAATTTTTCGATGGTAGATTCTTGCTTTTCATCTCACTGTTTTTGACCATTTTGAAAACTTGCAAATTTAACTTCTCCTTTAATGCCTTATAGTTATGTAGTGGTGTATCAAATATGGTGGCCAAGCTGGGGGCTAAAGGCCCAGAGATCCCCAATTATAATTGAATAATTTTTCAATTATTAAACCAATCCAATCTAATCATGATCTTCTGTCATGCATCCATAGAACTCAGTCATTTATAGAAGTCATCATGATGGATAGGAGCAGGTCAGCATGTGAAAATGAGTTGTGGGTGAACATGGTAGACAACCTCAAGTGTACGTACTGTGGTGTCGTGTGTGTGTGTGTGCACGTGTGTGTGTGTGTGTGTGCTTTCAAGTCAAGTGTGTGACTTATGGACTTGTGATGACTACCTGGACTAGACTCTGCTATTGCCTCCTTCTGCAGTTTAAGGGAAAGTAACTGGTCCAAGATGCCTTTTGTGTCTAGAATTAACAGTCTCCCTGTTTCTAGCCTTACACCTTAACCACTACACCACTACACTTGCTGGTGCCCCCTCCTCTGCTGAGAGATTGTGTATGCAAGTCTCAAACACCAGAATAGGTCTCTTCCTTCAAATATAGCAGCTAATTGCTTTACCGATTGCTGGACATCATTTGCCTTGCCTTGCCTGACAGCTGCATTTATTCATCTGCACTTATCTTTCAGTATTCGTACTTCTCAGAGTGTTTCAAAGTAATTTTAAAGAGAGAGAAAATCCACGCGAACAAGCAGAAAGAGCATTTAAACTATCCTTTATAAAACTGATTGTAAGAAGGTAGAAATTAAGCAAAAACATGTACCAAACTGCCTCCATTCATTCAAACATGAACAAAACAACATAAATGAATTGTGTGCATTTTATAAGAAGTCACAAACAGAGACAGAAATGACAGGAATGAATTGAGAACAGCTTTGTCCATAGTTAGAAGAGAGATTATGCACCTTCCAGCATGGACATCTTCAGGTGGATGAAAGGGAGAAATGCTATCTCATATGAGATTATGTAAATTGCGCAAGGGTGTTGTGATCCAACTGATGCAAATTATATAACTGGATTGTTTGTGCTGTGAAGTCATGATCCATGTGACTTCATTCTCACAGCACAGTAGGTTCTAATGGCATTACTGCTGCTTCTTATTCAGACGTGACTCTGCCTTCACGCCCAGAATCCACTCAGCTGGGTTGATTCTTCGTGCTGCCTAACTTTTATTAACTCGCCTGAGGTGCTTGTGCTCTATTCTAGTGCCAACTATAGCAATATAAAATGCTGTGCTTGCTGCAGTCATCTATGCTTAGGCACAGTTAGATTTTGATTTGTTTGTATCACACACATACAGAAACCCACACACCAAAGAGATGACATCTCCAATTGTCAGGCAATGTCCACTGGTAGGCATAAATTGTTTGTAAGTTATTTTTGGTTGCCACTGTTTTGCTTGTGTGGCTTTTGTTCTGTTTATATCTCTATATTTTATTGTTACATTGACACTTTAAACTCTCTGCCCAGAGTCACTTTCACAAGATAGGTGAACATACAAATATAATGAAATAAGTAAATCACTCCAAAAGCTATTAATGTTTAAAATTAAAAAGCGTAATCTCTTATATTATGTTTTTTTTTAAATGTAAATCTTATATGTATAAAATGCAAAACAAAGAGCCTCATCTAATATATTCTTGCACATGACAGGATATGAGCAATTTTAAGACAGCATAAAAAGCAGGGACTATTTATTACTTGAATCAAATTAAAAGTGTCAAGCCCATGATACATTTCAATGTTCACACTCTCAAAGCACTTTTTGTACAAACTGAATACAGAAACACATTTCTCATCCTAATGCTCTTCACTGGCACCTTCTGCTTGGACTTCGTTGTTCTCCTTTCACTATTACCAACGCTTAACAGAAGCTGTTTCACCATTTTGCTTTCCTTGTTCTCACTCATCTTTCATATTTACTCTGCCCGCAAAACCCTTGAGGGACTCCCCCATAGCATCATTACAGGACTAAGCAGGTGCTGAACCTGAATCTTCATATCGAACTTCTCTCAGTCATTTGTGAATGCTCCAACACTGGAAATTTTTAAGAAGATGTTGGATAACCATTTGTCTGAAGTGGTCTAGGTTTCCTGCCTAAGCAGAAGGTTGGACTAGAAAACATCAAAGGTCCCTTCCAATTCTGCTGTTCTATTCTATTCTATTCTATTCTATTTAGTAGCCCAACTGATCGCCGGTTGGCTTCATGCGATCCCTTCCTTGACCATTCATATTTTTTAAAATTAATTTTTATTTAAGAAAATTTATATGGGCGCCCAACTCACTCTCAGTGACTCCAGGCAGCTTACAAAGATAAAATAAGGATACATTATCTTTTCAAAGTGATGTAGTGATTTGCTGCAAATCTTGGAAGCCAATAGCCTCTTATTTATTGATGCTGTATTTGGTCAGTTGCTAGATTCCCATCATATTTATAAGCAAAATTGTAAATGACTTTTCATAGGTTTGTTTTAAACTTTTTAAACTCATTGACCTGAGCTATAATTCAAGATTGGCTACTCAGGTAATAGATCTATAAGCCTTCCCTCGCAGTTCCCTAATATTTTATATGTCCCTCAATCCAGAGACAAACACTGTACATTTCTGGATCAGTCCTATAGGTTCAGAGGTTTATATGCGCTACATAGTAGAACATTGTCAGATCATGCTGGTTGATTCAATGTCACAACCAGAAGGCCAAATTATGAGGGCATAGATCTCTTAGTTGTATAAAGTGCTGCTTTGGTAGTGAGTTTTCAAAGTACAATAATGTACAACTTAACAAGATCAACTGCACTTCTTTGACAACTGATGTTACCATATATAGTATTATCCCCGGGATATAATTTTAATCCTTACTTTATTCATCTTTAAACAGTCTGTAAAGGGCTGCTTATCTCTATTCCACCAGGTGGTTAGTCATGGCAAACGTATTTTTTCAAAGCAAAGGAATCATATCAGTTGATGAAGAAATAGTAAATGCAATCAGTAATATTTATTCAACATATTTAATTTAAACTATTGGATTTAACCAATTTTCTCAGTTCACACCAGATGATAACACCAGCTACACAAAAACCAGCCCTAATCTCTAAGGCATTAATGTTCTAAATTATTTGTTTAAGTGAGCATGGAATCATATCCATTGTTTCCTTCTGCTGTAATGGGAACAGCATGGTATTTCATCCAGAGTTGCTTCCACATTTGAGGTAGTTTATAAATGAATTAATAATCCTTCTTATCCCATTATTATTTCTCTGATTTGTCTGGGCAAGAAAATGTTATCTGCCACTAAGCCTAATAAGAATGAGAGATGATGCTCAATTTTGCAACTTCAGCAAGCCATCAAATAGTGTGGCTCCTGCCAGAATAAATAAAGGAAAACTACAGTTTTAAAATTACAACTTGGCTCAATCCAGATGTGGTTATATTTAGCATGTATCCCACGTGACATAACCAAGAAATTCAACAACCATGAAGCAGGCACTGCACTGGATAGAGAAGGGAATGGGAAGGCAGCAAAGCCATGTCTAAGTGAATTAATGAGTGGTTAGTGCAAGGTTGGAAAAAAGATGAGCCATGTAAAACCCATGTTCTGCAGCCTTCTTCTGGCATGAATAGCCAATGTGTGAATCAGGTAGGCTAGATGCCATGGTTGCCTATACAAAGAATTTTAACTTTTCAGGTCAATCACTCAAAGATCCTGACAGAAGTAAGCTGAAGATCCTTTTCAGGCCAATGGGGCACATTTAACAGAATAACAGAGTTGGAAGAGACATTGTCTTCTAGTCCAACCCTCTGCACAAGCACCAGACCCCATACCATTCCAGACAAGAATTTGAAATAACTGTCCCTTTAATTAGCATAGCTTTTTACAGTGCTCAACAGGGCCCAAACATGTCTCAAAAGTGATGAATCATTGTAGTCAGGTCTAGTGCTCATTTTTCTGACTGAACTGTATGCTACCAAGAAAGTAGGAAAAAGAGACCCTGTCAACAGGATCAGCCTCACTGGGCATCAACCTTATCCAGTACTGGATTCATTGTGCTGGATACTGAGGCGGAGTTTGCAAATTTACGAGACCGCCTGCTGTTACCCTTTGCCTCCCACCGACCCGTACGCTCGCACAGAGAGGGTCTCCTCAGGGTGCCGTCCGCCAAACAGTGTCGGCTGGCGGCCCCCAGGAGTAGGGCCTTCTCTGTGGGGGCAGTGACGCTCTGGAACGAACTTCCCCCCGGCCTGCGTCAAGTGCCTGATCTTCGGACCTTTCGTCGTGAGCTCAAAACATATTTATTCATTAAAGCGGGACTGGCATAATTAGTGATGTATTTTAATTGGGTTTTTTAATATTTTTTAACTTCTTAATTTAAATTTTAATAATCAGCCTTTAAAATTTGCTCTTTTTAATTGTTGTTTTAAATTGTATACATTTTTGTTTTATTTTGGCTGTACACCGCCCTGAGTCCTTCGGGAGAAGGGCGGTATAAAAATTTAATAAATAAATAAATAAATAAATAAATTACATAATACATAATAACTCTTAAGATCTCTCCCCCACCCACATACATATACACCATCCCATATGCATTATATTCCAGGATTCTTGCAAACTTTATAAATGGTGAAGCATTTCTAAAAATAAGGCAACTGGCAAAGATTGTGCTACATTCATTCTAAGTAGGGAATGATTATATCGAAACTAAATTACTCAGCTTACAACTGCTGTTCCCTTACAGTGCAAGAGAAAAAAAGCCAAAGGGAACAGAGTGTGATTTTAACCTTAGCTCATTTGATTAGTATGATTGAAACCATGTCAGTTCTCCCTCTAGTCATATTCTTGAATTCAGACAAGCTTGAATTCAAACAACCAGTTAGTCTAATCAGTGATTTAGCATGTCATGGGAAATATAACCATAGTTTCATATGCCCCATGGACAATATGCCATATAATGATTTATTTGTTTAACACATTTATTCATTAAAGCGGGACTGGCATAATTAGTGATGTCCTTCGGGAGAAGGGCGGTATAAAAATTTAATTAATAAATAAATAAATTACATAATACATAATAACTCTTAAGATCTCTCCCCCACCCACATACATATACACCATCCCATATGCATTATATTCCAGGATTCTTGCAAACTTTATAAATGGTGAAGCATTTCTAAAAATAAGGCAACTGGCAAAGATTGTGCTACATTCATTCTAAGTAGGGAATGATTATATCGAAACTAAATTACTCAGCTTACAACTGCTGTTCCCTTACAGTGCAAGAGAAAAAAAGCCAAAGGGAACAGAGTGTGATTTTAACCTTAGCTCATTTGATTAGTATGATTGAAACCATGTCAGTTCTCCCTCTAGTCATATTATATTCTATCTTCTTTTTTGTAAAATAAAAGTATTACACAATATGGCTAAGAGAAGCAGCCTCCAGATTTATTTTTAAAAGATATTTTCTCCTCTCCCCACATACTTGCCAATAAACCATATTTTTAATTCAATTATCTGATTATTTTTTCTCAAAGTCTATTGGCACTATTTCTAGCAATTGTACAGAAGCTAGAACAGGAAGCTTCTAGGAAGAAGAAACTGGAAGTAGCAGAACCTGCTCAAAAATTCAAAATAATAAATTCACTGTTTTCATCCCACATGAACGCACAAACTTGAATGCAGGATTTCAACAGCTGCTCTTCCAATCATTTTCCATAAAAAACTCTCCTCAGGACTTCTATCATACCCCTTAAAAGACTAAAATCTGTGTTTTCTTCAATCTATAATTTTCTACATATTTCAGAGTATATTTCCTTCAAAGCACTGGAGTGGATTATGGCAACTGGAATCATTTTTATAATTCACACTAGTCCAGGGGTGAAATGCTCCCAGTTTGGACCACATCGCCCGATCCGGTAGCAATGGCGGCGGGTGGTTCAGAGAACCGATAGCAAAAATCCCTGCCTTCCCCCCCCCAATGCCCAGCTGAGCCGTGCGATTGTCAGAGGTTGTTGTTGTTTTTACTTTTAAAAGCATTTTTTCTTTGGCCGAAAAAATGCTTTTAAAAGTAAAAAAAAAGCCTCTGATGATCGCACAGCTCAGCTGGGATCATCAGAACCCTTTAAAAGCATTTTTTCTACAACCTCTTCGGCCAAAGAGGCTGTAAAAAAATGCTTTTAAAGGATTCTGGCAATCAGGCAACTCAGCTGGGATCATCAGACTCAGAACCCTTTAAAAACATGTTTTCTAGAAGCTCTTCGGCTGAAGAGGTTGTAGAAAAAATGCTTTTAAAAGTAAAAAAAAAGTTGGCCACGCCCACCCAGTCACATTACTCCCCCTCACCAAGCCACGCCCCAGAACAGGTAGTAACAAATTTTACATTTCACCCCTGCATTAGTCATATTCTTGAATTCAGACAAGCTTGAATTCAAACAACCAGTTAGTCTAATCAGTGATTTAGCATGTCATGGGAAATATAACCATAGTTTCATATGCCCCATGGACAATATGCCATATAATGATTTATTTGTTTAACACATTTATTCATTTACTGCAGCTTCTATGCCAGCCAATTCCCAAAGTCTCTGAGCAACTACATCCACAATTAGCATTGAATAAAAAGGGTGATCAGCCAAAAAACCCCAACAACTATAAAAATACATGAACATAATTGTATCACCAAGAAACACGGATCTTCCACATCCCCAGACACACTTCTGAACAGCCACGGCTCTTAAGCGCTTCAGATACACATTATGTAGCTACAGCAATTGTGTTTTGTTTTCCCAGGGTTACATTTTTTTGTTGAAGCTTCCATAAGGATGCATCCTATGGGAAGAATTAGACATTTCATTTTCCCCTCTGGTAGAGGACTTAAGAACACAAGCATGTTCCTGACTTGGCCTGAGGACATCTAGCATTGCTCTAGCCATTTTAATTCTCATTTAGCTTGTTCTAAAACTTCTGTTATCAGTGGGAGAGGTGCAATGAATGCTGTTTATCAAGGTCTGGTGCTTCCCAGGTAACTCAGTTTTTTTGTTAGTTCTCTGCTGCATCTAGTTTTAGGATATGCGTCGTCATCATCAAAGGCCGTACAGTATCTTTCTAGCACTATGCTTATATGTTTGATGCAATGATTTTAACATTCTCACTGTATAGTCTTGGTCACTAACTGAGCAGTATACAAGTAGATTGGAAGAGACAATACATTTTAAAAAATAACTTCTCCCGTAGTTTTCCTCATTGAGATCGATAAAGACTATTCTGGATTTTTTTCCTTTCATGTAGAGAGCTTTTAAAGAATACAGGAAGGCAATACCCACACAGCCTTTGTGCTCCATGAAGTCACCAAAGCTAAATCAGTGATGTTTCCAGAGCTTATTTCAATATTTCCTAATTTCCTAGCAGGCTTTCGAAAGCTACTGATTTGATAGCAAAAGCAACTCATCTTATCCTTAGGAACACAAAATATTGTGACAGGAATTTTTAGAAGCAGAATAATGAAACAGAAGGAATATTGAAAGGCAATAAAAGTATAGAATTTATGAACCTAACACAGTAGTATGCTGAAGTATTTAATTTTTAGCTTAAATAATATTTTTCAATTCAGAATAGAGTTGGAAGGGACCTTGGGGACTTCTAGTCCAAACCTTTGTTCAAGCAGGAGACCATTATCAATACCCTATTTAAACAAGATTCTTAGAACCAAAACATAAATACCTTTAAACATATTGATAAATTATTCAAACTATGTTCAGAAGGTTTATATAATATATTGTTAGAATTTTAAGAACAAGAAAAATATTACAGGGCAATAGAAAAGATTATTTAATATTACTTTATCAGATATAATGGGAGGATTACACTAATTGTGAAAAAGCTATAAATTGGTTGGGACATGTTGGACATATAATTAAAAAAAATATTTTAGACATACTGAAATGAAAATTCACTGACTTTCACTCATTCCAGGCCTTCTACACCTTCAACAATCTCTGGAAAGCTCCAGGACAGATTTTTTTTAAATTCTTTTTTTATCTATCCTTTTTACTGTGTTATTATAAATTTTGATACGTTGTATCAAATACAGTGAAAGTCATACAATATAATTAAAGATAGTTGACATTCTCTTATTCAGATAGCTTAAGAATTTTGAAAATACAGAAAAAATATTCTATCATTATTAATTACAATTTAGGATATCAATATTACAAACACTTGGTGTTTATACTTAATATTAAAATATATCCATTGTATTATTACTTGAGATACATATTAATGAAAAAAGCTGGATTTATTTATCTTTAAATTTTTTAACAAGAATTAAAGTACCAAAAAGTAGAAAAAGAGAAAAAGAAAAGGAAATATTAGATTTCTGACATTCTCCTCTTTGCAATATTTGTAGATGTTGGAGCCCCTAATAAGTCTAAGTGATTATATCTATCATGCTGTGTGATGTATTTTGTGTTCCCAATCCATTGTTGTCAGAATTGTATTTTCCGGTACTTTGTAACATTTATTTCCACTGCTGTAAGCATATTTCTCATTTAATTATTATGTTTCTTGTTGGTTTTTTCTAAGATTATACCTAATAGGAAAAGTTATGTTTTCTTTTTGAATATAAATTCCAAATTTTTCTGCACTCTACTGTATATATCTTTCCAGGATTTTTGCAGGGTTCTTTTTACTTGTCTACCACAGGTAATAAGACATTCCTTCTGTTTCATGACATGGCCAATATTTACTATGGTATGATTTGTCTATCTTAAATACCATTGATGGAATTATGTATCATCTATAAAACATTTTGTACCAATTTTGGGAATGACTTTGTATGAATCTTATAGATTTAGTCCATTATTCTTTCCATTGCTGTATTGTAAGGGTTAAAGTTTTGCATCCATTTGATCATAATTTTGTTCGTTCTGTCTCTTTGTATATTTAAATATGCCATTGGTGGTCCAGGTTTTGTATTACCATTTCAAATTCTGTTTTTGCTTTTATGCTTTTCATTCCTTCTGTTTCATGACATGGCCAATATTTACTATGGTATGATTTGTCTGTCTTAAATACCATTGATGGAATTATGTATCATCTATAAAACATTTTGTACCAATTTTGGGAATGACTTTGTATGAATCTTATAGATTTAGTCCATTATTCTTTCCATTGCTGTATTGTAAGGGTTAAAGTTTTGCATCCATTTGATCATAATTTTGTTCGTTCTGTCTCTTTGTATATTTAAATATGCCATTGGTGGTCCAGGTTTTGTATTACCATTTCAAATTCTGTTTTTGCTTTTATGCTTTTCATTCCTTCTTAAGATCTGATTTTATGCCAATAGTACTGACTATTTGTAAATATATCAGCCATGGTATATTTGAGTCTTTACTAAGTAATGCTGTGTTTTTAGCCTATTTGTGGAATCTGAGTGAATCATATTTGTATATTTAAATATGCCATTGGTGGTCCAGGTTTTGTATTAGCATTTCAAATTCTGTTTTTGCTTTTATGCTTTTCATTCCTTCTTAAGATCTGATTTTATGCCATTAATTTAGATTAGCTAGAAAGCAGGAAATCCGACAATTCTAGCTAATACTGTATGACTGTAACTTTGTTGCTTGTATCTTTATGATTTATATTGGTTTTAAATGAGACGTTGTAAGGGACTAAAATTGCAGTGTAGAAAGTTAAAATCAGAATCACCCAATCCCAAGTAGTCTTGAAAACACAATAATGTAAAATGATATGTGGTGGGGTCTTTGGTGCTTCTTGCTTGTATTGTGGGAGGATTTCAGAGCCCAACTGCAAGACCTATAGAAATGGGGGAGGGGAGAGATAAATAAATAAATAAATAAATAAATAAATAAATAAATAAAATAAATAAATAAATAAAACTTGTCCACCACAAGTAATAAGACATTCCTTCTGTTTCATGACATGGCCAATATTTACTATGGTATGATTTGTCTGTCTTAAATACCATTGATGGAATTATGTATCATCTATAAAACATTTTGTACCAATTTTGGGAATGACTTTGTATGAATCTTATAGATTTAGTCCATTATTCTTTCCATTGCTGTATTGTAAGTGTTAAAGTTTTGCATCCATTTGATCATAATTTTGTTCGTTCTGTCTCTTTGTATATTTAAATATGCCATTGGTGGTCCAGGTTTTGTATTAGCATTTCAAATTCTGTTTTTGCTTTTATGCTTTTCATTCCTTCTTAAGATCTGATTTTATGCCAATAGTACTGACTATTTGTAAATATATCAGCCATGGTATATTTGAGTCTTTACTAAGTAATGCTGTGTTTTTAGCCTATTTGTGGAATCTGAGTGAATCATATTTGTATATATAATTACGTTGTTCTTGCTGTTAATTATCTCTGACATAAAAAGTATTAGTCAGGACATATTTTCACAGAAGAAAAAGAAGAAAGGGAAGCTTTCTTTCCTATTCTGTTAGTTGAAACTCTTTCAATAAAAACCCTCTTTCATTATATGGAGTAAAAATGCAGACAATCCCATGCATTTGGTGAAAATGTAGTTATGAAAATAATCTGAATTTTGGTACTCATTAAATATACAGTTCCTTTTGAACAGATTAATAACAATTGAAAGATGATTGCCAGGATATCAGTTGTATATGTTTATTAACATCTAAGAAAAAATCAGAACAGGTATTAAGGTCCTTTGGGGAAAAGAGGATGTTTTTAAAAGGGAAGAAGGGATATATGACTTAAGTTGAAATCCTTTGTGCCTGCTTGCATGGAGTTGAAAGTTTTTCGCAGAGAGCTCTTTCAGCCACCACCATCCCTCCAGAGATAAGAGGGAGCCCAAATCCAAGTAGGATTTTCATCCTCTGAATAAAAAGACAGTTCAATGTGACTCTGGGGAAAGTGGAGAAATCCTGGGAGGCCTGGCTCAGGTTGTGTGTGTCTCAGCGGTGAAATCCTCTGAAGTCTGCTACCAGTTCTGTGAGTCTGCTACCGAGCGTGTGCTTTGCACGCATGTGCACAGTGCTAAAAAAGGAACATTTTGAAGCCTTCCAAGTCTGCAAAAGTAAGTAGAATAGTAAGGGGGGGAATCCGCTATGCCATGCAATTTAGATTAGCTAGAAAGCAGGAAATCCGACAATTCTAGCTAATACTGTATGACTGTAACTTTGTTGCTTGTATCTTTATGATTTATATTGATACTAAGTGTTTCCTGATTGCTTATTTGGACCCTATGACTATCATTAAGTGTTGTACCTTATGATTTTTGATGAACGTATCTTTTCTTTTATACACACTGTGGGCATATGCACCAAGAAAAATTCCTTGTGTCTCCAATCACACTTAGCCAATAAAAAATTCTATTCTGTTCTATTCTATTCTATTCTATTCTATATAAATCGCACGTCACAGCTGATCACCACCCAGTTGATCGTCAGAAATACCGGTTCACTCGAACCGGTAGCATTTTTTACTACCAGTTCAGGAGAACCGGTCCAAACTGGTAGCATCTCACCACTGGTGTGTCTCCCTGCTCAAGGACTGAAAATCTAGCCTGGAATTTGGCAGGGATGATTTTCAGTTCCTAAGCAGGGAGGCAGTGCAGGGTTTGTCTCAGAAGGGGAGGGGAGGACAGTGAAAATCACATATAAGTGTCTCTTGGCTCAGGGGTTGAAAATTTTATTTGGATTTTCACGGAGGGGATTTTCAACCACTTAGCAGAGAGATATCATGTGTTGCCTGTGCTGGGCTTCTCAGGGTCTCCTCGACCCCACCCCACCCCCTGTGCTTTTGCGGTCCTTACCTGGGACTCACAAGATCACTTAATAACTGCAGCCAGGGATACTAAGATTATGGTTGTTGAGCAAAGCAGTCATATGGCATCTCACTTAATGACTCCTTCACTCAACATCTGAGATTCCTGCCCCAATTTTGTTCATAAGTCAAAGGCTACCTGTATAGTACAAATTATTTTACAAAATGCCCTTCCAAAGAAAAATTAATCACAGATCTTTAACACAAAAGATCTTACCTACGATACTGAACACCTTAAGACCGATTTCGAAATAGAATTGTGCACAAATGATGAACATGCAATTGCTAAAAAGTATAAACGTTTATTGAACTTTGAAACAGAAGAACAAATGAAAGAATAGTGAAGCATGTAAGATAAAGCAGGCTAAAATGTTTGGTTATAACAAAGAGATCAGACAATGGGTAATGTGGTTGAAAGGATTGAAACACTACAATATGTTATAATCTTAAAGAGAACATTTATAAAATAATGCATTGTTGTATATGACACCAGAGAAAAGGTTTATAATGTATAAAGCAGGGGTGAAATCAATTTACCTTCCCTACTGGTTCAGAAGCGCACACGCACTTCCGCACATATGTGCATTTGTCGCTGACTTATAACCTCCTATGGGCTTTTGGCATAAAACAAAAAAATGTATGTATGATTTATGGTTTGATTATCAGATAGGATAGATTATAGAAAGAAGAATGTCATGTAACTTAAGGGGAAAAGATACATGTATAATTGTATTTTTAACTTTTAAGAGGATCTGAATTTTTCCTTCTTTTCTTTTTCTTTTACTTTTTCTTTCTCACTTTTAACCTTCTCTTTGATATTTTTCTTTTTTCTTCCTTACCTTGTATTAGTTTATAGTAGTTTTTATCTTATTTTTAAGACCTTATTCACACACACACACACACACACACACACACACACACACACACACACAGGTTTTCTTTTTCAATCACATTCTGACAAAATGGATGATGCCCTCTTCCCCCACAAACATTCCCATATTCTTTCACCTATTTATTAGTTTCAAGTTGCCTATATCTCTTACTTTATTTCAAAATAACGAAAGAAAACAATTGAGCCTAAAAGTAAGTAAATTTCACATAGACTGTATTTGAAGTCCTTATAAATTAATAGTTGTAGTATAGGATGACAAAACAGCATTAAGGTAAGCATATAATATTAATAGAGAACAGCTGGTATAAATCCAGAAAACTGGTCTCTTTTCATTCTGTTTTGGTTCATGGTTTAAAATAGTATGGAAACAAAATTCATAGACTCACCTCATCAACATTCTCAAATGCATTGATCACATCATATGGCAAACAGGAGAGAAGGTCAATTACAAACCAGGTCTTCAAGTAATTCATGCGGATCAGCTTTGGATCAGAGATCACCTCTCCAGCAGGCCCAACAAATGTGGTGTGAAAATTAAGCACAATGTCTACCAGAAAAATGACATCTACGATGCTGTCCACTACCAGCCAGGCCACATTGTTCTGCTTGGTTTTAAATGAGACGTTGTAAGGGACTAAAATTGCAGTGTAGAAAGTTAAAATCAGAATCACCCAATCCCAAGTAGTCTTGAAAACACAATAATGTAAAATGATATGTGGTGGGGTCTTTGGTGCTTCTTGCTTGTATTTTCACGGAGGGGATTTTCAACCACTTAGCAGAGAGATATCATGTGTTGCCTGTGCTGGGCTTCTCAGGGTCCCCTCGACCCCACCCCACCCCCTGTACTTCTGCGGTCCTTACCTGGGACTCACAAGATCACTTAATAACTGCAGCCAGGGATACTAAGATTACGGTTGTTGAGCGAAGCAGTCATATGGCATCTCACTTAATGACTCCTTCACTCAACATCAGAGATTCCTGCCCCAGTTTTGTTCATAAGTCAAAGGCTACCTGTATAGTACAAATTATTTTACAAAATGCCCTTCCAAAGAAAAATTAATCACAGATCTTTAACACAAAAGATCTTACCTACGATACTGAACACCTTAAGACCGATTTCGAAATAGAATTGTGCACAAATGATGAACATGCAATTGCTAAAAAGTATAAACGTTTATTGAACTTTGAAACAGAAGAACAAATGAAAGAATAGTGAAGCATGTAAGATAAAGCAGGCTAAAATGTTTGGTTATAACAAAGAGATCAGACAATGGGTAATGTGGTTGAAAGGATTGAAACACTACAATATATTATAATCTTAAAGAGAACATTTATAAAATAATGCATTGTTGTATATGACACCAGAGAAAAGGTTTATAATGTATAAAGCAGGGGTGAAATCAATTTACCTTCCCTACTGGTTCAGAAGCGCACACACACTTCCGCACATATGTGCATTTGTCGCTGACTAATAACCTCCTATGGGCTTTTGGCATAAAACAAAAAAATGTATGTATGATTTATGGTTTGATTATCAGATAGGATAGATTATAGAAAGAAGAATGTCATGTAACTTAAGGGGAAAAGATATATGTATAATTGTATTTTTAACTTTTAAGAGGATCTGAATTTTTCCTTTTTTTCTTTTTCTTTTACCTTTTCTTTCTCACTTTTAACTTTCTCTTTGATATTTTTCTTTTTTCTTCCTTACCTTGTATTAGTTTATAGTAGTTTTTATCTTATTTTTAAGACCTTATTCACACACACATACACACACACACACACGCGCGCGCAAAGGTTTTCTTTTTCAATCACATTCTGACAAAATGGATGATGCCCTCTTCCCCCACAAACATTCCCATATTCTTTCACCTATTTATTAGTTTCAAGTTGCCTATATCTCTTACTTTATTTCAAAATAACGAAAGAAAACAATTGAGCCTAAAAGTAAGTAAATTTCACATAGACTGTATTTGAAGTCCTTATAAATTAATAGTTGTAGTATAGGATGACAAAACAGCATTAAGGTAAGCATATAATATGAATAGAGAACAGCTGGTATAAATCCAGAAAACTGGTCTCTTTTCATTCTGTTTTGGTTCATGGTTTAATATAATATGGAAACAAAATTCATAGACTCACCTCATCAACATTCTCAAATGCATTGATCACATCATATGGCAAACAGGAGAGAAGGTCAATTACAAACCAGGTCTTCAAGTAATTCATGCGGATCAGCTTTGGATCAGAGATCACCTCTCCAGCAGGCCCAACAAATGTGGTGTGAAAATTAAGCACAATGTCTACCAGAAAAATGACATCTACGATGCTGTCCACTACCAGCCAGGCCACATTGTTCTGTTTGGTTTTAAATGAGACGTTGTAAGGGACTAAAATTGCAGTGTAGAAAGTTAAAATCAGAATCACCCAATCCCAAGTAGTCTTGAAAACACAATAATGTAAAATGATATGTGGTGGGGTCTTTGGTGCTTCTTGCTTGTATTGTGGGAGGATTTCAGAGCCCAACTGCAAGACCTATAGAAATGGGGGAGGGGAGAGATAAATAAATAAAAAGTAAAAACATTTTTAAATTGAAACCTAAAAACTAAAACATTTTCATATTAATTTACATGAACCATCTTCCCTAAAAAGTTACTTTCCCTGTAGAGTTTGCCTGCTTTATCATCAGCACTGCTATTTTTAAGCCAGTGAAATGTGCTGTTCAAATATCTTTAGAGGATTGCAACATATGGGAAGCTATTTATATATTAGTTACTTACCTAATTATCTCCAACATATCTATGCCATTTAGTCAAGCAACTCCAGGCAGTTTACAGGAAGGAGACGATCAAAATAAGAATGCAGGAACTTGTTTCATAACTAATATCTAACCTTGATTTTATCTGTGTGTATATAAATACATACATTAAAGTCTGTATCCTCTGGTAAAACTCCTTAATCACTCTTGGGCAATGCACCTAGATCACAATACAGGAAACACCTATATGCCACAGTGAAAAAAAGATACATTTTGAGGAAAAAACAGTTGGAAGGGGGAAAAGGTCTGTCTGTTCTGACCTAGGCTTCCTGAGACAGTAAAAAGCACACAATTAGTCCCCAAAACCCTCTTTTTATTTCAAAGGCTGTGAATTCTGTTCATTCCCAGCCCATGATGAGTCACAAATAGTTTGTAAAGAGTCCGACAGAAGTCTGCCACAGTCCTTCGGGATAAGGCTGATAAGCACCCATCTTTATCTCCCTTGACATGCTGCCAAAGACCTAATTGCCAATTAGCTTTGCAAGGCCACATGGAGCACAGAGTCAAATGGAGCTTCAGAATTTAAACCGACCAGCACGAACAAAGTTGCTTCCTGCAAAGACTCACATGCCTTTGCTCCTCCTTTGTCTTATGGGAAGGGCCAATCATCTCCATGATTGACTCTCCCGAGTCACCCCTTTTGTTTTAACTGTTCTTGCCTTCTGGCAGCACTGTACATGCGTGCACTGGGAACAGGCTCCCTCTGTTCCTCTGCCTCACTGATGTCAGACTCTGGAGACTCTGAAGTCAGCACATAACTCCCAGATGGCCCTGGCCCCCTCTCTGCCACCAACACAGAGCCCTCATCCGAGCCTTCCCCAGACTCCAGGACTGGCCCATGTTCGTCCCCAGACTCCTCACTGTCTGACTCTGCCAGCTCCACAGACTGCCAGGGGACCACAACACTGTCAGTCCTTTGAGATGACGAGATAAGGCCCTTCATGACATGGGGCTGGGTTATCTGAGAGACTGTCTCTCCCCTATTTCATCTGCCCCATGCTATTAGGTTTGACAGAGACAGCATATTGTAGTCTTCCAGATAATTAAATTTAGCAGGTCTGAGGAGATGGACCTTCTCTGTCTCAGTCCCTGCCTTGTAGTATCTTCTCTCCCTGGAAGTGAGATTAGCGCCATCCCTCATATACACTGACTTCTTCTGAACATTTCACAAGTCCCTCAAGACCTGGCTATGTTACCAGGACTGCGAGTACCAGGAGACTGGGAAAAGTATGCAATGACTCCCTTACTGTAGTTAGCATTATTCTCTCCTGTTGTGTGTGTGTCAGCCTCCGCTTTAATTTAGTGTATTTCTCCTACTAGATTATCTGACTATTTTATTACCTTGTTAAAAGTTTGCTCTACTGATTGTCTTACATGCTTTATGGAGAAGGGGGGGGAGGTTTTCACTGTTCCCAGCGTCGGCTGACATTGTATGTGGGGAGAGAATGCCATTTTCAAAACCAGAGGTTTGAATTGTGTTGGCGCGTGAATGTAACGGCAGCTGCTGATTCCACATTCCATTCGGAAGATTGACAGAGGGAGAATATCGGAAGTGAAACTACACGTGGCTGAGGAGAAAGAAGACATTGGACTATTATTGTATGACCTCTAGTAGGGGGAGGGTTCAGGAGAGAATATGACTCTGGGGTTTTGATTTACTTCCAGTTCCAGCTTTGCTTTCACCGCATCCAGACTTGTATGATAAAGATTACCAAATTCTTCAACATGATGGAGTTGGGTTTTTATTTTCTCAAACACTGATCTGGGGCAGGCTGACAGTGTGTGTGTTTATAGTTATTATTTAATTATGACTGTTTTTATGTATTTATATTTTTTAATTAAGTGCTTTACACTGCCCAGAGTCACTTTCATGTGAGATGAGAGAAAGAAGAAGGAAGGGAGGGAGGGAGGGAGGGAGGGAGGGAGGGAAGGGGGAGGAGGAGAGGGGAGGAGAAGGAATCCCCTTTTCAAGGTTAGAACTAAATTCCTGTACACCATATACTCTGCCAGAATAACTCTCTCCCACAGTCAAGGGTGAGCCAGGTAAGTCATAAGAGAACTATACCTCCCTCCCATCCACCAGGTAGACTCAGCAGTTTGCCCAGTTTTACGGATGAAAAAGAGCCAGACGGAGTCAGGATGTTCCCCATCTCCCTTGTTCATGGCAACTACACCTGAAGTATCCACTGAGGCAGAAATGACCATTTCTTCTTCAACCTGGGCCTCACTGTCTGTTAGTGGCATTAGGTCATGAGAATGGGGTTTGTGTGGAATTTGCATACTGATGTGCAACATAAGATTTGGGGCATGAACATTGGTTGCCATTTCCCAGGACTGCTCTGATTCAGTGCAGCTGTTCCAGGGAATCAGATGTTCTAAGCATCCCCTTCGGCATTTAATCCAAAATTATATCAAAAGTGTTTCAAAAAAAAAAGTAGTCAATACATATATTGTTTATGTATTTCTGGCTTTTTGTGTATAGGTTATTGTTACATTAGTTCTGAAAAAAATCGTATCATTAAACAATAACAATTAAAACCATCCAAAATGGCTAAACATGAATAGGTATAGCAATGCAGGCAGAGTTCCTTTTTTGTTCCTGGGAGAGTTGGCAGCCATCTATTATGTAATGTATTTTCCAATTCTATGAGTGGGCATTATTCTTACATTAGCATTCTTTTTACAAGCTGAACTACAAAGCAGATCAAGTCACTTGTGGATGTATTTCATTTTCCCACAAATATGAATACATGAACTTGAATCCAAGCAGGACTGGATTTTAATAAAATCTGTAAGAAAGACAGCTTTGAATCTGAAAGTTTCTATTAAAGGATATTGCCAGATGGGCCAATTCAGCAACATTATACACTGTTGCTGAATTGCACACTGCTTGAAATGTACACTGTTTGAAAATGATGCAGAAGTCCTTTGGCTTTCACACAGGCACAGCATGACTTTGCTATTCATTACAAACATTATTTTTTTCAGGTTTCTGCATAATCTTGAAAATAGATGCTGTTTCTGCTTTAAGGAGTTGAATAATAATTTGACTTAAAATAGCCATAACTTGCTTAAAAGCCTGAAAAAGATGGATTGCTTTGATGGCTAGACGAGAAGTGTGATGTTCACAACTTGGTGATGTCTGAAGCACTTCTTCTAAGCCATTTCCAAAGTATTTTAATAGGACCTGAGCAGGTGATAGTACCTGGCTAATTTATCTGGACTTGGAAGCTAAGCAGAATTGTCCCCACTTAATGCTTGGATGGGAGATTAAATATAATTACTATAAACTCTGTTACCAAAACAATGGATAGATGTGTCCATGAAGGCATCAGAAATAAAGCTTGATTCAAGGAAAAAATCTTTTTTAGAAAAAATTGCAGAGCAGTTTGCAACTTTTTAAAAAATTACATAGCATGTATAAATCATTTTCTCTCCAGCTTGCACACTACTTTTTAACAAGGAGGAAAGAAGAAACAGACACATTCAAGGCCAGGCAAAGAAAATGATTACTAATAAAGAAAACTGGTCTTACAAACAAAGGTAGTAGAAGCTAGATAAGTTTGGTCTGAAGTTGGACCTTAATTCAGGGTTATGGAAACAATACATGGGAATGAGTAACTTAAGCAGTATGTATGATAAAACAAAAAGAGAAAGAGTTAAAATGACTGAGTATTGAATGAATATGGATTAAATAGAAATGTGAACAATCAGATGGAAAGAAGTAGTTGAGGTAGTTAAATCATATGGAAAGTATAAACAAGGATCAAGTTGCAAAACAAATTTATGAAGGAAGAGTGAATAGCATCAAGGAAGTTTTGAGAAAATTATGGATGGATATAGTTGATCAGATTCTTTTTAAAAAGTAGGGAATTTGAAGACAAAGGCAAGAAATTAATCAGTGGTAAAATAAAAGATGATTTGAAGGATAGAAAAGAATGGAGAAACATACTGAATGATATAAACTAGATTACATTATAGTAATTATAAATTAAACTTATTTAATTTCCCTAAATTTATTTAATTTCTTTTGCTTACTATATCTTATTTCATTTCTGTATTTTGCATGAATTTCTTTTCTCCAAAAAAGGGAATTGCAAGACGGGTACATATTATTATTACTGATATTACTGATATTAATCATATCTCTTTTGATGTCCTCTTCCCCATTGGGTTTTCTTTGCAACATCTGTTGATTCCTGATGAACTCTATTAGAATTTGGCTCACTGATGTTGAAATAATGAGTGCAATATTTAACTGGCAATTAATACGTGCAGAAACATTATCTTGACCTTTATTGTTTATAATTAACTCACCAGCTGTCCTGATTTAAATTCATATGAAGTCTTGTCAGATGCACCACCAGTTAGTACATAGTTGTCAAACAAAAAGCAAAAGGCCCCTTCAAGTGAGGTGTCACATACAAAAACAATCTACAACAGATCTTAACACTTGTTACATTCAGACTGAACGAAGGAAATAAGCCCGGTTCAAAAACCCATACATATGCCCAAGTTTGCATGTAAGTGAATTCTATGTTTATTGAAATCTATGCTGTATATCACCAATTTCAGGCAAAGAAACATTGCAGCCATGATAATTAATTTCTCCAGCTAAGTAGGATACTGTTTTGTCTGAGGGTTGTGTTGTTGTTGTTGTTGTTTTGTAATAATAGCATGAAAAGCATAGCTGAAGCATCATGGGGAAAGAGAGGCAATGTTTCAACATCCCAAAAAATCTGTTGTTATTCATAAGTTGCTCACTAAATAACACCCATTTTGCCAAAACAGGAAACATCAATTAACATATGCCAAAAACAGAATGCCAAGATGACATCAGGGAAGACGGCCTATATGCATGCTCTCCCAAACAAAATGGCAGTATTATATTTCTATTAAAATACATCTTATCACACAGTTTATGTTATAACCCAATCTAGTCTCAGTTCACAAGCTTAGGCAGAATGAATCAAAAATGACACAAATTAAAGCCCCAAAGGGAATAACTAAGAACAAAGAGAAAAGAATCATAACTTCAATCCCGACAGCATTATTCCAGTGATCAGCAGTCTGGGCACAGAACTACTCAGTTGTAGTAGGATTTACAAAGACTGGACAGTGATTCTGCCTGCAAAATATTTGCTTCCAGTGTTGGCAAAAAGAACAAGTAGAAAGAGATTAGCTGTGGAAGTTTGTACATAAAACAGCTTTTATGGGAAGAATCAGTGCAGCTTGTCTGTTTGTTTGATAATAAAAAGGGAGGCAATGGAATATCACTACAGCCTCATAAATGTAATATTCTGGCCTAACAGAATTATACCTACTTGTGAAATTTTGATCCAAAGGTTAGCACGTGATTTCAATGGCAGAAACAGCAGCGTACATATATGGCAAAACTAAATTTAAATCTAGATTGTTTTCAGAGTAGATTTCTTTACCTTTTATACTGCAAATAGTATGTGGGGCACATGATCTGTTACTTTAAATTACAGCCCTATAGAATCCATTGAGTAATACACCAATATGTTTGAATTACCATATAAGAGCATCCAATTTGTGTCTGAATTGTTTTTGTTCATTGAATAAATTTAGGCAGTTCTTTTATTGAAGAATTTTAAAATATAAGTTTAATGAACTGGGGAGTACTGAATGTTGGGACCCAGCCTAAAATCTATGGTCATTCATTTATGGTAAGAGACAGCTCCCAACTCTCACCTTCAGCTCCAAACTGGTACAGAGGAAAAAGACAAACAGCCCAGGCTTCAGCTGGAGAGGGGAAAAAATCTTCCTTAGTTACAGAGGGCTTAGTATCACTCACAGAGCCCCAGAATTCAAGCCTGTCTTTCAAAGCAGCCCAGCTCCACCTGAAGCTCCTAGGTAAAGTGTAAAACTGTTCATCTTGCCATAACAGGCAGGTCATGATTGGATCAGTGTTATGGGACTGTGGACCCTTAAATCTCCTTGATTTGCAATGTTAACTCTCAGCTGATTCCCCAACAGTAGATTACACTTCTGAGGGAAAGCTATTGGTTCCAAAAGAGTGGATCAGGGGTGAAATCCAGCAGGTTCTGACAGGTTCTGAAGAACCAGCAGTGGAAATTTTGAGTAGTTCTGGGGATTTTGCAGTATCCTTCCTCTGGAGTGGGATGGGAATGGGGATTTTGCAGTATCCTTCCCCTGTCAGGCCCACCAGCCACACCACACCCACCAAGCTACGCCCACAGAACCAGTAGTAAAAAAAAAATTGGATTTCACCACTGGAGTGGATGCTCTTTAAGTTATCACAACATTCATAACATTCAGATAGAATAGAAACATGGTGCAGACTTTACCTCTGCTAGACGGGAATGCTTGTGAACATTCTCTCCTTTCTGCACACTGGGGGCAAGTTGCTGCAGGACGCCTCGGCTGCTTGTTAGTGCACGTGTCAAACGAGCAAACTTTCCCCAACCTAAAGAAATTGCACAATAGTTACCACCACTCCAGTTGAACTGAATTTGAGCAAAAAAAAAAAAGGCTTTAACCTAAAACAATGCAGTGAATTTACACTGAATTAAGAAAAATACTGACAACAAAGGCCAAATGCTTATCATTCATCCCCTTAGGGCAATAATAAGCAATGGGCAGATTTTGAATGTGGAGATCTGGTCATAGGCATTCTCATGCAGCTATCTTTTGCATAATTAAAATGAGTCATTCATTATTAGAATGCAGAAAAAGTATAAAGTTTTATTTCAAATTGTCCTCCCACTGTATAGATAATTCATTTTAGCAGTTACCCTTTGAGTTACTGCATGTTTCTACTGCCACACATCTGGACATACTGTATATGTCAATGCACAGTGTTTTCAAACTGGTTACATATCTACAGACGCAAAATAAATAAGTAAGATAGCTCATTAGAATGAAATGTCTGTCTGAAACACTACAGTAGTAATAACAGTTGGCGCTGACCATGGTACTGAATAGCACATGCTGTTTGTTTTTAAAAGAAAATTCCAGTACTGTTCTTTTTGCTCCCTTATATTAGTTCTATTTTCTTGTGGGGTTTCGTTTTTGTTTTGTTTGTTTGTTTTAGGCATTGTCATGTACTTTTTTCATTGTTGTGGGTAAATTGTTTTTATATACTATGTATTTTATTTTACAAACCAGCTCACTTGATTTTGTTTTGTTTTGTCTTGTTTTGTTTTGGAGAGATTATATTTTGTTTTATTGTGTTTTGGAAAGAGAAGGTTTTAAAGTAATGGAAAAGCAGAGTGAAATAAGTCTGTTTTATTGCTGATCTTTCATATATGCACAACCCGTTCACACACATATACACAAAGTGGGTGTGGAGGGCATTCCTATTTAATTTTTAAAAGGATCTTTTTGCTCTTTAATTTTTAGGAGGGTTGAAAATATAAGACAATATTTAAAGTAAGAGCTCCTCCAGTAAATAAGAAGCAGCCTAGTAACTTTCTACTTTCATCTGACTAAGCCTTGAAAAGCATTGCTTGGTCTAGATAAGAGATATTGCAGAAGAACAAAAATAGACGTTGTTATCATGGTTGTAAAACCGCAATAATGAATAGAGGAAACTCAAAAGGGAGGCCAGAATCAGAACAGAACCAGGACTGAGGATGTCCTACTTCATCCTAGAATGCATAATTCTTGTTTACATCCACTTAATCTTATTGTAACACATCAGGAAAGAATCCTAAGGAGAGACAGAGCTGTCTCTCTTCCATAGAAAATAGTCAGGGACTGATTATTCACATTAGCCAGGCAAAATGAAAATGCAGTGAACTTTTGCTGTGACATGAAAAGCCAATGTCAAGAAAACACTTCTTTTTGAAATTTATTTTATGGAATTGATACGATATTAAAAGCAAACAAAAATTTCAAGAAATTCATAAAATGTGATTTTGTCCATGAGTTCATGTTATAAAGCATACCCTGATTCCAAAGAACTATGGAACTCAATTCTTCAATGTATTTCAGGGCACTTTGCAGCCTGATTCTGGCCATAGTTATTCTGAAGTAAATCCTGCTAAGGTTTTACAGGGCTTGTCTGTAAGTAAATGTCCAGGGTATTGGACATATTTTCCTTAATTAAAAAAGGCTTTCACATCCATGTCACACAAAAGTTGCCTTTGAATCTGAAGAAAGTTTCAAGATCAGATTATAACATGCTTTAGGTGCAGCTCAAGGTAGTTGATGAATAAAAGATGGCCTGAGATTATGTGGAGTAAACACAAACCCATTGTGTGAATCTCAGCTACACTTGGATATCAGAACGTAGCATATTGTTTTGTGAACTTAAAAATCTATCTCCAGATTTTCCATTTATAACTCTATGTAAGAGTTGTTTTCAATAATTTCTTGAAAAATTCTAATCAATAGGGAAGGATCTTGGTTCACTTGAAGAGCATGTTCCTAGTCCTCCATTCCCCTGATCTCCCAAAATGTTGACATTTTAGATGTTGATTATTTATTTATTTAGTCATTCATTCATTCATTTCTATCCTGCCACAACCTAAAAGATTCTTGGTGGCTTTTGAAGAATAAATAGTACAATTAAAATATCCATTTTGGTATAGTAGTTAAGGTATCAGACTACAAATTGGGAGATCATGAGTTCTGGACTCATCTTAGACACAAAGACAGCTGGGTGATCTTGGATCAGTCATTTTTTCTCAGCTCTATGACAATAACAAACCACTTCTGAAAAATCTTGACATGAAAACTGCAGTCCAGGCATTCCCTGGGAAACAGACATGATTGAAAGGAAGAAAAAAATGTCTAAAAATCAAAGTTATAAATAGGACAATAAACAATCTTAAACCAAAATAACTTAAGTTTCTTTAGGAAACATCTTATTTTATCTTATTCTACTAAGGCTGCATATTTACCCTAAGTGGCTAATTAGAAATTATATTTAATGGTTTATATAAGCAGACTTAACACTAAACAGCCATTCATGAACTGCCATTCAATGCAGATTGAATTTAGTCTTTTGGACAAAGATTAGTTCAGAATCCATCTCTGCCTATAGGAATTCATCTTATAACTAATCACCATTCATCCAAACATTGGAATTAGTATATGCTTAAATTGTTAGGGTTCAGCCACTGGATCTTCAGCTTAATAATACTGCCACCACTCAGCCTTAAGGAAGTGGCAATATAGCAATAGCAATAGCACTTAGACTTATATATCACTTTACAGTGCTTTACAGCCCTCTCTAAGTGGTTTACAGAGTCAGCATATTGCCTCCAACAATCTGGGTCCTCATTTTACCCACCTCAGAAGGATAGAAGGCGAGTGAGATTTGAACTGCCCAATTGCAGTCAGCCAGAGTCAGCAGAAGTAGCCTGCAGTACTGCACTCTAACTACTGCACTACCATGGCTCAGGTTTTTTTATAGATGGCAATAAACAATTTAAGCAAACCTGAAATACTCTTTCTAAAATGTCCTTAAGGTATTTATAGTGGATATTTTGGCATGTTTTTGTCTTGTATGAAGCAAACAGCTCAACGTAAAGTGTGGAATATTGAACCAGGTATCAATAACATGGCACCTCTAGTTTTACCTGGTATATACAATATGGTAATCTCCACGTTATTATTATTTTAAATTAATGTGTGCCAAAATTTCACAAGCTCTTGCCAAATATTCTTTCAATATTCTTGCTGGAAATATCCCAATATTTTCTCATTTATCGTGGTTTTCCTTGGATAATAATATAAAAGTAAATTACTTCAGTTTATAGTTGATTGTATTCATTCATTTACATAATCTGCCAAGTGTTGGGAGATTAAGCAATGATATGTTTGCATGTATTTTTGTGCTTACTCTGTTAATTGAGTGCATTTTACAGTTTTTAAAATGATTTTATTGGGAGCTGTCCAGAGTTGTGTGAAAGATGAGCAGCCATACAAATGTTTTAAATGAATGAATAACATCAGGTAGCTTTTTAAAGCCAACCAATTAATGTTTTATGTAATAACAACAGAAACTATTAATAGAAACATATGATTTACTTAAATGTTAGACTTTTATTGTGTCTGGAATGGATAATGCAGTTTATTTATGGGGTCTAATTTCATCCTTTGCTTTCTCATGCCATTTCTAAATAATAGGTTACTGTCATTTTCTGTCAAATATCACGTCTCACTTTTGTGATCTATATATGCAACAAAAATAGTTTCTACTTTGACAATAGCATTCATATGAAGCATACAACAATGAATATTTGTATGGAAATTACAGATTTATGCTAACTGCCACTAGTAATTCCATCGAAGTGTCACAGAAAGACCCTACAGATTGCCTAAACCTTACTGGTAGGGCACACCCAATCTAAGCCCCAAGGCTATATATCAGTGATGGGTTGCCCCCAGTTCGGACCAGTTCTATAGAACCGGTAGTAAAACCAGCAGGAGACTCCGCCCACTGACCCAAACGTCATCAAAACTCTTCTGCGCATGCACGATGAGAACCAGTAGTAAAGGTAAGTAGAACCCACCCCAGCTATATATAAGTCACAAAGTGTAACAGAAGAAAACAAGATTAAATATTTGGGGATAGCCCTATTTTAGTAGAGTGTAATTGGATCTGGATTACTCATTGCTGGGAGATGTGCAGAGGGCATAGTCTTTAGAAACTATTTGTCAGAACAGAAATGTTGCATTTACAAAATGAATTTATTAATAAAGGAGAATATTTGTAGTTCACAATTGAAAATGAGGGGTCCCATAAAAATAATAAATTCATGACGGGTCCATGGTGCTCTCTGAGCTTGCTTGTTTTTTTACAGGCGTTTCATTCCCTAACTAGGTATGAAAATGTCATCTAGTTAGTCTGCAAGAAAACAAGCAAGCTCAGAGAGCACCATGGACCCATCATGAATTTATTATTTTTATGAATAACTCAAGGCGGTAAACATACCTAATACTACTCCTTCTTCCTTTTTTCTCCCCACAACAACTCTGTAAGATGGGTTGGGCTGAGAAAGAGTGACTGACCCAAAGTCACTCGACTGGCTTTAATGCCCTAAGGCAGGACTAGAACTCACGGTCTCCCAGTTTCTAGTCTACATAGCAAATTATCTAATGATCTCAGTTGTTTTCAGTTATCTCATAATTGATCCTGCTTACATTACAAACAAAAACTGCAAGAAAAAAAAGTAATATTATATGGGGTTTCAAAGACTGCGTAGCCTATAACGGAAACATAAAGATAGTCACAAGGAAAAGGCATTGGATTGGGATATGATCTGTTCTAGGGAATGACCAAGAAATGTAATTCTGCAATTTCAAAAACAATCTCAAGGTCCAAGACATGGAGATGTAACTTGAAAAGGATAATGCACTATTGCCTCAGCTGAGAGCTTTTGAACTTGCTGATCAAGGCTGCAGTTCCTTGATCTGCAAGAAATATCATCAGAAATTTTTCATGGCTTTGCCATTGGTTCCATTAATTGTTAACATCTGAAAGAAAAGAAAGAACTGTCAGAGGCCTGGTTGGCGTGGCCTTGACATGCTGTTGTTGTTATTGTTCTTGTTGTTGTTGTTGTTGTTGTTGTTGTTATTATTATCATCATCATCATCATATAGAGCACAGGCCAGAAGCAGTAGTTTTCTATGTATTTCGAAAAATGTTTATCCTTCAGAGTCAGTTTGCACTAGCTTCCCTAGCTTCACTCAGATTCTTAACAGATCTTCTAAAACCAAAGCATCTACGAAAGAGAATTATTCCATTCTGAAATGCAAAACAAATTATATTTCATATGCAACAGAGAAAGTAAATAGCGAACCTTTGCATGAGTCATCCTCAATAGGCTGTTTGAAAGCTGTGATGTCACTGAAAGTGCAAAGAAACAAAACAACTTTGTCCTGTTCATTTCGAATTGGAGCAATTTTCACAAAGAACCAAACAGGAGTCCCTGGAGAGAAAGCACCATAGAAAAACTGGTCAATGACATAAAAACTGAACATCATCCTACTACAGCATTGTTTTTGCAAGCAAAAGAAATAAAAGAGTGTTTGCAAAGAAAAACCAATGCTGCGTGACATTAGTTTTCACTACAGAGGAAATAGGCAAAGCTGGAAAGGTCACATATAAATTTACCATAAGCACATATTCAGACTACTTGTAAAACTACAATAGAAATCATGTTCAAAATGAACATGAAATTCTGCCATTTCAAGTTGTTTAGTGTGGTTTGATTTTGCATAAATTCAGCCTGCAAAAGGATTTAGTGATTCCAAAGTTTTAATTTAAGGGTCCAGAGACATTTTACTAGAAGAGTACTCAAACCTCCTGCTCAAAATAAAATTCCCATTCCCACCAGGCTTGAAATTTTAGGTCTGGATAGCCTCGAACTATGCCGTCTATGTTCCGACCTATGCTTAGTTCATAAGATTATTTACCAAAACGTCCTACCTGTAAATGAATACTTTAATTTCAACCATAATAACACAAGGGCTATCAATAGATTCAAACTCAATGTAATTCGTTCCAATCTTGATTGTAGGAAATATGACTTCTGCAATAGAGTGGTAAATGTCTGGAACACTCTACCTGATCCTGTTGTTAGTCTTGCTAATCTCCATACCTATTACATTAAACTGTCCACCGTGGACCTTTCATGTTTCTTAAGAGGTCCCTAAGGGGGTGTGCAAAAGCGCACCAGCGTGCCTACCATCCCTATCCTGCTGTCCCCATTTATATGTAATAATTCTATGTGTTTATAGCTATATTTTGCTTATTTATATCCTTTTATTTGTGCCCATTTTTATCATGTGTCCATGTCTATGTCTATACAGTTACTTGTTTCCTTGTACTTTACTGTTGGAGTTGCAAGCAAAGAGCTGTGGTGGCACAGTGCTGCAGGCTACTTCTGCTGATTGCCGGCTGACTGCAATTTGGCAGTTCGAATCCCACCAGGCTCAAGGTTGACTCTGCCTTCCATCCTACCAAGGTCAGTAAAATGAGGTCCCGGATTGTTGGGGGCCATATGCTGACTCTGTAAACCACTTAGAGAAGGCTATAAAGCACTATGAAGTGGTATATAAATCTAGATGCTATTGCTAAGTGCTATTAGCATATACAAAGCTTAACTTAGCTATCTCATGAAATCAAGTCAATAATTTATACAGAGTGGCTGGCATCCTGAACAGAGTTGTCCCACACTACATCTACATTTACATCTACACTACATTTGCTTGAAGATACTACATATAAAGATTTTTCCAGTGGCACAACTCATTTCAACGGGATCATACTCCTGCCCTTTAGATGTTCAACAGAGGAATCAGAACACAAAGACATAGGCTCTTCCCACATTCTATGATTATAAAATGTAGTCTAACAATGTAGAAGAAAGGTTTAAAATTTCAAAAATTTTCAAAGTTTCTTTGAGACTAGAATAGGAGATGTTCATCAAGGGAAATTACATTTCTGTCATAGCACATTCAGCTTTCCTAAAACTGATTTTCAATCACAACCAGAGACTGCAGAAATTCAGGTCATAAAAGACCACTGCTGAAATACAACTGTTAAAAAGGGTTTTGAGCCAAACAGACCACAGCGAGGGCTATGTATGTTCTGTGGTAAACAAGTGGGATTTCTTCACTGAGACTATCTTAATTCTGAATAACATGTATAAATTAGGTCACCTGCCATTGTTTTGCTAGTTACGGAATGAGATCTGCCAAAAAAACATTGGATTGAAGATGAACTCAGGGAGCTCAAAAAAAATCCTCTAGAAAGAGGCCAAGAATTATCTTTTTTCTGGCTTGGATTAAGATCTACACCCAATATAAATTTCTGGCTTGTTGATTCATAAATCTACCTCAACTTCAAACTTTTAGACTTAAATCACATTGCTCTTAAATCACAAGCTCTATGGTGGATCAGAAGCTCATCATGATGTTTGGGAACCAGGACAGCTGAAATAATCCAAGCTATTTCTGATTTTTTTTTTTAAGAAACAACTTTGTTCTAAGCTATTTTGGAGCCAAAAACTGAAAGCTCCAAAATATTAAACATAAGCCGGGAATGCTGGGTTTAGAAGTCACACTCCAATGCCCAAACCTACTGCATGCTGAGTATAATGGAAATTATCCATTAGTGGGAACGGTTAAATATAAAACCTGCCATAGAATTCTAAGGGGAACAGTTTGAGAAATCTGCCCAAATAGATATATCAGCACTGAATGAAGTGCACTCCTCTCCGTCTTGCTCTGATCCAAAATCCACAAAGAAAAAAATAACAAGAAAGAAATACATCTGAAAAAGAATGGCTAAGTCATGTACAAAAAGAGGGTATTACAAATTTAAATCAGCTTTAAACTGCAAAAATTTATGCAACAAAGAACTTAAGAGAAATTATGCTAAAAGAGATTACGAAGAATTTACATTTAAAGAGTATATAAATTAGTCAAAGTTATGACTGGGAGAGGAGAGAGAAAAGTTATGTTAAAAAAAGCCCGTCATGTATTAAAAAAAATGATAACCAAAGTTGGTAACAATATTCTGAATGGATCTTTCTAAAAGGAAAATATCCATCAACCTGTCTATTAGTTTTCCTATCCCCAGTAGATTGAAATACTATTAATTTGGACAATAAAACAGAATACATTTATACTAATCTATGTTTCTCAGCCCTGGGGTGTTAGAGGTTTAGTTACTGAGACACCATAATCTAGACTGCCTGGGCTGTTAAAAATGAAATTGCTAAAAGTGTATAATATTTCTCTTAATTATATTGGCATAGTAAAGCACAGTACTGAATGCTGTTAACATAAGAGATAGAATTGCCTTTTGAAACTCTTAAACTAAAGCACTGTTGAATTTTAATGTTGTTACTGCATCAAGTGTAAGAGCCCATATATGGTATTTGCATTTGGATATGTGATACATCTGTTATCTATCTATCTATCTATCTATCTATCTATCTATCTATCTATCTATCTATCTATCTATCTATACTTATCTATCTACCTATCTTCTCTACAGTTAAGTGTGTTTAAGGCACAGGAATATCAGTTAGGGATTAACTGCTCTAGCATAAAAAAAGCAGAATATACAGGGGGAAAGTATCCAAACTATGATACAGGGCTTCCTGGGATTAGTGTTTCAAATCATGCCTTCAGTCCCATAAATATCATTTTGGACATCTTAAAAGATGCTATGAGTTCTGCCATTGAATCCATTTTGTGGGGTAGCTGGTACAAGGACTTAAGAAGCTCATTGAAGGATTGAAGTCTTTGGCGTTCTTCTAATCCAATGCTACAGCTGAAGTCTTCATACCATCCCAGAAAATTGGCTCTCCTGTCCTTTCTTGAAAACCTGCAAGTATGGAACAGTCATGAGTCCAAGAGGTAGGTTGTTCCATTGCTTAATAGCTCTCCTGGTGTATTCCTGAGAAATCCTTTTTTCTTCGTATGTCATTCCTTGATGTAAGCTACAATAACTCCAGGCTTATATTGTGGATATTGTCTCCCTTCTATTCCATATTCAGTTTAAAGCCCACCAGATGACCTGAGCACAATGTCTTCCATATATATTCTCCCCAGTCATAGTACCTTCTCCTCTGCCAGGTTATTCTTCAGAATGATTATCCTATGAGGTAAGTGGACTGAAAAAAAATGACTAGAGTACCGGTAAATACGTACATAACTGTGGAAACTGAATTTCCACCGTTAGGTATGTATTGGGTAGGTAATTTCCCTAGTTTCCCTAGCTCTTGTCCAATGCACAACAAAATGCATAAACCTATTCTTAAGTCCGTAGCTCTTCCAAAAGCTGCCACTAAATTGCAAGTTTTGATATGATGGGATAGGAGTCAGTTTGTTGAATTGGGAGGTTATAAAAATTGAATACCTAAACATAAATAAATATATTCTTACTAGCTGGACACCCATGCTTCGCTATGAAACTATGTGATCAGGCGTGATAAATTGAGACTAAAAGCCTGAAATTTAATATAGAATGTGTAACTCCATAGCATTAGAGCATGTTAATATAAGGCAACTGGTAGTTGGAACAGAAGGGGAGGAGGAGAAGAGTGTTTCACCCCGCAGACCAGATGAGTCACGCGCTGGCCACACTCACAGCCAGTTTAGCAAAAGGGAAGCATCAGAGCATGATAATATAAGGCAACTGGCAGTTGGGACAGAGTTCCTTTCAGGTGGGGAGGGGGAGTACAATGTCTAACTCCTTGGCATCAGAGCGTGTGAATATAATACTGCATATGAAATACTAATTATCTGATGGTCATTTCAAAAAATCTTTTCTTAGCAAGCACCTAGAAGCCAAGAGAAACATATGTGCCAAATTTCAAGTTTGTAGGCTTTACCGTTCTGGAGATTTTGTGATGAGTTAGTGGTATTTGGCTTTTATATATATAGATATACATGGAAAGTAATTAATTGCATTTGTTTTTATTTCATTTTAAACTTCAGTTTCAGTGGAAGCTTTTGTCCTGGCCCTATCTATTCAGTTCAGGCTGCACCTACTTTTCAGCATTTGTATCTAAACACAACTTGCAATGGCCAACAAGAAAAACTATAACCATACACATTCCTGTCTTAACCACTGAACCACACTGGCTCTAACTCTAAATAATAGTGGGGTTAAAACTTTGTATGCTTGAGTGAAAAATACCACAACATGGCATTTTCTGATAAAACTGAATGGTACAAAAAGCAAGTTGGATAAAAAGAAGCATTCCACATAACTACATTTTTCTACTCCCCATGTATGTTGGTAACCAACTTGGATAGAGTTCAAATTTTGATTAGACAGATTCATAGAGCAAAAATATACCAATGACTGCTAGTTTGAATGGCTATATCTTACTCCCACTGGAAGCCATATACTTTTAGTTAATGAAATCAATTGTGAGGAAATATGATCAGAATATATGTTTTTGTGCAGCTACTGAGGCTCTTGCAAAATAATATGGAACTAGATATTTTTTGGTGTGGTCCAACAGGCCATTTTTAATGTGATGCTTTTGTTATGCTTCTAATGTAGCAATAGCCCCAATTCACTTGCTCCGATTTCGTTTATAGAAGCTTTTCATGCTAAGTATGATGTGACTGACAGACTGACAATGACAGGTTTGTGCAATGGGACTGTTGCATCCAGAATCCTGTCTCAGAATTGACAATATCTCTCGCTATAACCTGATAGACTAGAAAGAGAAAAAATTAAACAAAAGATGACAACAGGCAATGATACAATGCTGAGTATTTACGTGGTTATTGTAATAGTTGTGCTGAGTCTTTGAAAATGGCCAAGCAAATATAACAATGTATCCAGATTGCCAGTACCAGTCAATGCCATGTGTAGCTTATTGTGAAGTTCCTCACATAAGTACATCACAGCTGGGACTTTATGGTGATCACTGCAGGGAAGCCAAGGACTAATTAAGTTGGAAGGCTGATATACTCTCATTCTTCCTATCTCTAAGCAGTTTTTTAATTTGTAGTTCTTATGCTAGCAAATGCCAGGAACCTCTGATAGTTTCTCTAGGGTTCTTCAGTCAAAAGATTATACACAGTGGTTATGCTACTGTGAAAGACAACTTGCCTGAGAGGATAAACCTTCTGCTAAAATAAACAGTCATGGAAATCATCAACTCTGTTACCAGTTTATGGAGAGAATTAAAGAAGCATAACAGACCAGAATTCTCTGGTTCTTTTTCTTAGCAAAAGGTGAAATCAGGATGTTAGGTGAACTGGAATCAACTATTTTTTTCCCTCATGGAACATTCCAAATGGAAATTGCTTTTATGAAGTTGTTGTTAACTATCAGGGATCAAGATAAATCCAGACAACGTAACACTCTGTATTAGAGACAATATCCCAGTCCATTTTATGTAGGTTTTTTTTAAAGATCCATTGAAAAGATTCTCAGCTATTTTCATTTGTAGCTTTTTTAAACGTAACATACATTTTTTCTAACATACTTAGTTATCAATGTAAGTCCCATAAGATATATTTGGTTTTACATGAACTGTTCCAATATGATTTGCTACAAAAATTATCTAATATAAACATTTTAAATATACAGATACATATGTAAGTTGTTTTTCTTTTTTTATATAATGCAGAACAACTTTCAAAAACGTATGGATTCTTTTTCCAAATGTGGAAAAGGAATCCTAAGAAAGAGGCTTTTTGTGTAGATTTTTAACTGGAAGTAGACACCAAGAGATTGGAATCTTTACCATCACTGGTCTCTCTGGAAAACTGCTTCCATGGCAAGTATCTTTGATATCTCTACTAGACAACCGGGGGTGAGGGAGCAGGCAAGTACAGAATGAGTATGAAAACAATGTATAACGAGATTGGGTATTTATATTAGAGAATTAAGGTGAGGAATGAATGATTAAGCTACTTCCTTGGGGGAAAGAATTCAATTTGTTGTATACATCTTTATCCCTAAGTAAAAGCTGTTGGGAAGTCTCATGATGGAACTTCTAAGTTCCAAGTAGCCCAGGTGTTAGCACAGTGGTAGTCAACCTGGTCCCTACCGCCCACTAGTGGGCATTCCAGCTTTCATGGTGGGCGGTAGGGGTTTTGTCCAATACTGAAGCACTTTCCTGTTGTTTTTTTAATTTAATTGACTTTAAAAAAAAAATTCATAGCATTATTTAAAAACATTTTCATTAGGTTTTCATAAAATTCCCCGTGACAATTTAAATTTCTGGAAATATACTATTTGTACCTCCGCGCATAAGTTTAGTTCACATTAGGTAAGTGAAACTAAATGGCGCTATAGTGCGACCGCAAACAAAACAGCCTCATCCCAGAATAGCTTGCGCATCTCCCCCCACACAACCCAGCTGTAACAGGCAAGCAGAGCTGGTAGCCAGCGCACCCCCCCAACCCAATCCACGATGCGCGAGAGGCATGCGCATACACAGCATTACTGTGGAACCGGTGGGCGGTTAGAAAATTTTACTACTAACAGAGATACAAAAGTGGTGGTAGGTATAAAAAGGTTGACTACCCTTGTGTTAGCATATGCCTTACCAATGTTACTCGATCTTCCAGTTTATCATTGGGTATGAAGCGTGTTCCATGTGTAAAATGTATTGATCTTGAAGTGAAAAGTAGAAAAGGCAGTTAGCATTGCAAAAATCATTCCAATGTAACCTGCTTGTTTTCTTAATAGGACAGAACTACACATGTCACTGGGAAACTATTCATGAAAAAGGACAGGGAGAGAAATACCTACAAGAGCCATTCCTGCAACAGTGGCAAGACATATTTCAGGGAACATTGTTGAAAAAGAAGCCAGAAAATTAACTTACTATTTTTCTTGTACATCAAGATTTCAAATGAGTTCACCTCATAGTTCTCAAAAGTTTGCCGAACCTTATCAATTGTGTCTTTATCTGTCAGCTCTCCATACATGAAACTGCGAGGAAATAAACAAACAAGACAGATGAGAATCACAAGCAAGACCTCATGGCACGACAGGCTTAAATTGTATTAAGTATTCGCTGAGTACTCTTTCTGAAGTCACTTTCATAGAGAGTGGGCTGGTTTATCTTATATGCCACTCCAATCAGCAACTGGCATTGAGAGGCTTACTAACCTTGCTCAATAATTAAAAAAAAAAATTATAGGAACCGTAATAACAGTTTGTTGTTAAGTGAGGTTATTAAATGATATTTGTCTGCTACAAAACCATATCCTGTTGGTGAGACCAATTCTCTTTTCTTCCTGTAATTCCCCAAATCTGTTCAAGAGGTTGGATGACATTTCAGAAAAGATGTGGATAGTATGGAGGGAAGGGTAGAATGATGAAATCCTGTCCTGAATAGAAGTCTGCTTGGGTATCTTTGGATACAGCTGAATTGGAAGAAGAGATTCCTCTCTAAAAGCCATTATACAATGAGAATTTCACAATAAATATTGGCTTCTACATATTATGTGCTTCTTTTTGCTGGGCCATCTCTCATGTGTATTTGCAGTTCTATGTGCACTCCTTAGAAGCCATTTCTTCTCAGGGAACTGAGGAATTCGATTTTCAAGACAAAAGACCATAGAATGCTCAAACGGAAGATTGTTGGTAATTCCCAAAAGTGTAATTCCCCCAAGATTCTTGGCAACCAGCAATGGCAATTAGCGTGCTATAAAACTGCATTAAGTTCATGGCAAGAGAAAGGATAAAAACCTGATTGGTGCAAAAAGGGAGATTCAATAGTTGCTTAGCTCAGTAGTGCTACATTACCCACTGTGGAGAAGGGTGGGGAGAATCAAAGAAATGAGGAGTCAGCTAGGGCAAAGAGTTTAGCACAGCAATTTCATACTGTGTTTTATTTAGACACAGGGAATTAACTTTGCACTCTTTCTTCAAGAGTAGCAAAGATCCCAACTTCTCCTCTTCCCAGAAAACGTATTTTAGGGTTTTGACAGTGGCAGCATCTAAATAACCTCAGATAACCTCAAAAAGTGAAGGCAAGTTCAATATGGTTAGTACTCTAATTAAAAAAAACCCACCTAGGAGTCCCACAGCACTGTCTGGATATTTGGTTGGTATGGAAAGCAAGAGTCAACCAGTTCCAGACTGTTGCAAGAAAACAACTTGAATGTGTCCATGTAGATACTATAAAGCAAGTTGGGAGAAACTTTTTTTTAATATTAACAACCCCACTGTGAAATCTGAATCCAGTTGGTAAAAGGCTAGACTGAACAATATGACTGCACAACAAACTGAGAAGGGAAGGGGAAACGGGAAGGAGAAAATAGGAAGGGAAGGAGGGTATGTGGGCATACATGTGGCACTGTTGGCACAATTTCTTACAAAGTACATTTTTTTACAAGATTGTAAAACCAATCAGTTCCTCAATAGTATTTAAAGTAGGAGTTAATTGCAGGTACACCATTTAATAGTATGGTAAAAGGTGGGAGAGTAAAGAAAGAAAGAAGGTATGACAATTCAGTTAGGAAATCTAGGTCAAAAGTTCATCTGAATAATCTCAACACATATGCATTAAGAGCCTTATGACACATATGACCCATAAAATCTGGGAATGTAGGGGGTTGTGATTTAACCTATGATGGGCACTAAATTTTGAAGGTAGGGTTACAAGCATGATTTATCAGTGGGAAATCAAGACTCATTGTAGATTGTATCTTAAGAAAATTTGGATCCAAATCCTTGTTCAGCCCTGTAGATTGTTACAAAACTCTGGCTGAGCAAATAAGAGCCAATTTGGTGTAGTGGTAAAGACACCAGGATGCTGTGAGTTCTAGTCCTGCCATAGGCACAAAGCCAAGTAGGTGATCTTGAGCCAATCACACTCTCTCAGCTCAGGAAGGAGGCAAGGTCAAACGATTTCCAAAATCTTGTCAAGAAGTAGTTGCCAGGAGTCAAGATTGATTTGAAGATACATACGCAATTTCCTTTAGATGGGAACACATTATATATAAGCTTCTTGGAAGATAGAAAGGATCCAGAATGTCGTTCCTTCCCTGATCTCAACAGTACCCGTTCTGTAGTTTAAAATTCAAGGGACTCATTTTGTTTAACCAAGAACACAGAAATATTACCAGTTACTTTACAGAAATATAAGCCAGTAACTGTAAATAAGCCTGTACTGAAATACCTGCAGGTGCTGCTCTTTTGCATAACTTCTGCTCGGTGGTATCCTGACAGCTTGCAGAATCCATCATTGCTGTATACAACAGGCCAATCCACTATCTGCGCATTACCCAGGACAAAATTTGTATCTGTTTGAAACAACAGTTCTGTTAGACGAAGAAGTTCCATGGCATATTAATTATACAATAGACTTCCTTGTTCTCTTCTCTAGGTCAAATATTATCCGGCACAAAAGAGTTAGAGAAACCTGGTAATCTTATGTTTATATACACATATTATATATGTTTCCCCACCTCAGAAATTAAGAATATTCTTTGGCCTGAGAGTCTTGCTTTCATTCCAGCAACTAATAGCTAAATTAGATATGACATTAATCGCCTGAATACTCTCTCTCTCTCTCTCTCTCTCTCTCTCTCTCTCTCTCTCTCTGTGTGTGTGTGTGTGTGTGTGTGTGTGTGTGTGTGTGTGTGTGTGTGTGTGTTTTAAAGAACATTAGAGTAACTGCAGAGAGTGGAGAAAGAGATTGATTCACCCCTTTCATTCCTGTCTTGGTCTTGATCAGATTGCTATTTGTTCACATCCTGGAGATAAACTGTTTCAACACCTACCCTCAAAACGACGCTATAGAGCACTGCACACAGAACAACTAGACACAAGAACAGTTTTTCCCCGAAGGCCATCACTCTGCTAAACAAATAATTCCCTCAACACTGTCAAACTATTTACTAAATCTGCACTACTATTAATCTTCTCATCGTTCCCCTCACCAATCTCTTTCCACTTATGACTGTAACTTTGTTGCTGGTATCCTTATGATTTATATTGATATATTGACCATCATTTGTGTTGTAAATGTTGTACCTTGATGAAGGTATCTTTTCTTTTATGTACACTGAGGGCATATGCACCAAGACAAAATCCTTGTGTGTCCAATCACATTTAGCCAATAAAAAATTCTATTCTATTCTATTCTATTCTATTCTATTTGCATCTGCAGTTCAGAGGCTATTTCAATTGTCCTTGTTAGAAACTGAACTGATAATGAATTAATATTTTGACGTTGTCACTGTGCTTTCACTTGTCTTGCATCATTTTTACTATGGGTATTATTGATATGTAGCTCTCCTCACTTCATGGTGCTATGCAGGCATGTGCAATGATAAAACCTGGCACTGAGCAAATCATTCTGATGCAGGCCAAAAGCCTATCCTAAGTTTAGCAGCCCATTGACTCAAACAGGGCATCCATCAAGAAACTGACTTGTGTAGCATAGCTTTTCCCCTAACAGCTGACTTTATAAATTGTTCCAGGAGATCCTGGGTTACTGTGGAAACTAAGAAGTGGTTCCTTGGTGGAAATATTGGTAAATAGTATTAATAAGAATAATAAGAATAAGAATAAATACAATACATTTCTCTAAGAGAGAGCTGGCCACAAAAAAAATCAGTCTTCTCCTATAACTAGTATAGTATAGCCTTTATTGTCATTGTACATCATGTATATAACAAAATTGGTTAGCTAGCAATTTATAGGAAGTATAGGAATCAGAAATTATTTTATTTTCTACAAAATGAAATGAGGACCCACATATACATAAAATATACATGGCCAGTTGGAGTCTCCTGAAAGAGCTTCCATGCCCTTGGCTTAATTTGTAGGCTTAATATTTCTGAAGTGTACCCATCCTCTTTTTTTGTCTATTCCCATAATTACTCATAGATTGCAGATGTGTGTATAGCTTATTTTAAATGAATTAAAGGAGGCTGGGTAGCAAGTGCAATGATATAAGTACAAATTTGATAGATACGTAAGTCCATTTTTGTAGGAAAATAATGGCAATATTAGAAAAAGGAAGCATACAGAAAACTAGAATCTATAAATTAGGAATAAAAATAGGAATTTACATATGATTTAATTCATTAGTGATCATTTAACATAATTAATATTAATTACTTTATTACAATAAAATATTACAATATAATTTTGCATATGTGAAATAAGATAATTAGCTATGATAATCATCACAGCACTTTTCACCAGTTATTAGTGAATAATAGGATTAATATGAAAATACTATTTTTTTAAAAAAAACCTTACATTTCTTGATCTTGTAATGGATTTCTGATATTTGTAAATCATTGACCATAGAAAGTATATTTTCAATTTCTTTCCCCAAACTCAAACCACTGTATTCCCAGCCAATTTTGTCAAGTAAATCTGAAGCTGAACTAGCAGATTGGCTGCTTCTGAGTTCAGGTTCTTACTCTTCCAAATTTGGCATGGATTTTATATTACACAGTCAAGAAATTAATGCCTTTATGACTGGGATTTAGGCTCAAAGTCTAGGGCTCTACATCACCATTCAGAGAGTAGCAAAATTTGATAGCTATGGCAGGAGCATAGTGGCCTTATGTCAGCACCTGGTTTGCCTTGGATATGCAGATATTCATAAAATGGAGACTACCTAACAACATCAGTCACTGAAGTCCACAGTCCCAGCTGCACCTCTAAATCCAATTATACTACAATTCTATTTCAACATTTGGCAGTCCATGTATTTGCTGCACAATATTTGCAAGCACTGCCAGAAATGTTTATCCAAGTGATGGCAAGAGTGTTAACAAAGCCATAATCACCATAAGAAACAATGGTCAGCAATTAAGCTCAGCCTGTTACCTAATAATACTCTGACGAGTTGCCCTGTTCTATAGCCTATTGCCCCAAAATAAGACATATCCTGATAATAAACCCAATTGGGCTTTTGAGCACATGGCAATAAGACCAAGCACTTATTTCAAGATTCAAAAAAATGTAAGTCAGGGTCTTATTTTCAGGGAAACACAGTAGCTAGTCTGAAGAATCATGTGTTGGCAGCATGATCCTCTCAGGAAACAAAGGCAATATGATGTACATCAAGCATGACCAATATTAACCAGCAATGTCATTCTCTAGAGATATTATCTTGAATTTCAAAGTCATTGACAGAATGAAGCACATGATGTCACATTTTCCATGCTTACATCTTTCCCTGTCATTGAACCATTATATGCAACATACCAGTGACAGCCTATCAATTATTACAGAATGTGTGCCCTCACACTATATCCTTTCATATATGCATATGAAGGGTTTCTGAAATGTTTCTTTATTCACAGGATCAAAAGGGGCGAGGAAGCCCCTCTCAATGAAGACTGCTGTTTTCTCTTCTTTTCCAAATATTTTAATAACTTAAAAACCACTAGGCTGCATAATTTCTTTTTCCCCCCAGTGTTGTGATACGTAATAGATAGATATTTATCTCCACCAAAATCCAAATAAATATTCTTATATTTGGAGGCAAGCTTAATTCCAACCAATAGCAATAATTAATGAAGATCAAACAGTCCTGAGATTTAAAAAAAATCTAAAGACAATTATATTAATTTGTGGAAAAGGTGGAAAATTATTAACAAAGCAAGGCAATTGTTACTTCTGGACAGAAACAAGTAAAGAAAGACTTTATGTATTCTGATCTTTTATTATATTATCACAACCCTAGAAGAGGATATGAAACTCTTCCCAAAGATCAGGTCACCATTTCCCACAAATAAGATTTGTAAAACCAGTTTTTGCTTTGGTTTGTTCCCTGTTCAATGGTTAGGTGATAACTTCGATGTGCTAAAATGCTTTCCAATATCACAAGTCTGATGTTGCTTCCAGAAATTAATCAATACAACCTCATGTTTCTTTTAAATAGATACTGAATGTGCATACATTACTTGATAAACATTCAAAACCATCTTTACTCATATAACAATTTATTGTGTTTCAGTGGTAGTCAATATGTGCAGTATGCGTGCCAGGAGTTATATTTGTAAATGTATGCCACATCAAGATCCTTGCAATGCAAGCATTATTCCTATAATTGAGGTGACATATAAATTGATATAACTAGAGGACTGTATGAATATAAAAGAATACAAAAAGCTGCATTATGTTACATCAGAATACTTAGGTGAGTATTGCTGACAGTATATGATTGCAATGAGTTTTATATCTAGCAAAAGGAGGGTGTTCACAAAATACTGAACCTAGGATCATTTGTATATCACTATAGAAGCCAGTAATATGTCTCTGGTTGATAGTTCGGTATCAAGTAATTAACTCCCCAGATGGGAGCTCCTGGCATTCCAACTCCTTGCAAGAATATCTCCTTTTCTAGTAGATATATTTGGCTCTATAAACAGTATTCCCCAGATACACTCTAGATGGGTTCTTTTCCCCCCATTTTATAGATAGTGTTAAAAAAAAGTTTCTGGGGATTTCTTTCAGTCAATTTCTACCCTGATCCCAAATCATGAGTGGAGAAAAAGCAGTCAAAGCTCTTTTAGCCTATAAATGCATCATACTACAGAGAAATTCTATAAGGAATCTTTAGCCGAGATCAGTAGGTCTACCATCCACTTAAATCTACTAAAAGTAGCTCTAAGACCAGTAACAATAAGTTTCATTTAACGAACTAAGGGTAGGCGAGCAACTTATAGCTTTCAGCCAAATCCCAAATGTTGCCTGCAAGAAATTGGCTTGGGCCTCTAGCCAGTGACATGTTCCTCTCTCAAAGCCTACTTGGTGAAAATAAGTCAAGAAGCAAAAGAAAAATCAGGATGAGAAAGAGGTAAATGAGTAAGAAACCAAGAAAGGGGAAGAGGACTGTTGCTCAGTTTAGCTTAGGGCTTTTACCCACTATCAACATGCAGTTTGCACAGATTTATCAGGGAGAAGTTTTTCAATCAGTCTACTAGAAGCAATTGGGTTTCATGCAGATAAAACATTTGAAAGCAAATGGCTTGTTGACCATGTGCAGAGGCTTCCAAATAAAAAGGGCTGAGACTCAAAATTGTAATCCTTCCTGGGGGTGGCTTAATGTGTTTATAGTGATAAAGATGCACACATAAGATTTTTATACAGTTCTACATTGCTATTTCTACATTTCATTTTTTGCAAAATAAAAAGATTATTCATATGGAGTCAGAAGAGACATTATTGCTATCATCAGCAACAGAAAGACACAAATCAGGGAAATTGGAACATTCAGGTTTATAAACCTTCCTCGCCCCAAAACTAAGAATACCCTTTTTTCCATGAAAAGTTTTTCTCATGCTAAAGCATGCAAAATTCAATCAAACACAACTTTAATGTTTATATCCACAGGTCAAATTCATTTACAACTGTTAGAAATAACTTATGTACCCTTTGCTGTGAAATATGATGACAATATAACAGCAGGACTTTTTAACTTCACTCCTGCATTGTTATATCTCTTCATTTTTACATAGTTTGTTGCAGCATTTTCCACTAACAGTATGTTTAACTTTACTGTAATTAATACTTCAAACAATTTCTCCCAAATTGTCTCCAAGCACTCCAAATCCTATAAAGATTAAACTCCTATTAGCTGTCTACATAGTTCCACTAATCTAGGCTGCAAGAACTGGAATACTAAAAAGGCAATACTACAGGTGGTCCTTGAGTTAACCAACAGCAGTTGCAATCAGAGTTTCCATCACTAAATGATGCAGTCGTAAAACGCAATGTCCCATAATCACATCATTTAGCAACAGGAATCCCGGCAATCCCAGCTGATGCTGCTAACCGAATCACACTAATTGTTAAGCAAGGATCCTCCCTGATCCAAGTCATTCATGGACTGATCCTTCCCAGCCCCAAGCCTCAGTAAGATAAGAGACTGTCTCCTCTTCAATTCCTCTTGTCCACCTATCTTCCCATCCATCTTTCTCTTTTGATCACACTCATTTCACCATCTCTGCCAGTCCTGCATTCTGCTGGCCCTGCCACTCCTAACTCCTTCCTCCTGTTGCTGCTGAAACACACCTAGCTGGCTCTTCACAAAGCAAATGTTTTGTGAAGCAAATTTTACAGTTAGCACAGGGCCCCCTCAAGGCTGTGTGCTCTCCCCACTTCTCTCTGTATACCAATGACTGCATCTCTAACAATCCATCTGTTAAACTACTGAAGTTCATGGATGACACAACAGTGATCGGTCTCATTTGAAACAATGATGAATCCGCATACAGACGGGAGGTTGAATGACTAGCCTCGTGGTGCGACTGGAACAATCTAGAACTGAACACACTCAAAACCATAGAAATGGTGGTAGACTTTAGGAGAAACCCTTCCATACTTCCACCTTTCACAATATTAGACAACACAGTATCAACAGTAGAAATCTTCAAATTTCTAGGTTCTACCATATTGCAAGATCTAAAATGGACAGCTAACATCAAAAACGTCATCAAAAAAGCACAACAAAGAATGTTCTTTTTGCACCAACTCAGAAAGCTCAAACTGCCCAAGGAGCTGCTGATCCAGTTCTACAGAGGAATTATTGAGTCTGTCATCTGCACCTCTATAACTGTCTGCCTTGGTTCTGCAACCCAACAAGGCAGACACACTTCAGAGGATAATTAGAACTGCAGAAAAAACAATGCTACCAACCTTCCTTCCATTGAGGACCTATATACTGCACAAGTCAAAAAGAGGGCTGTGAAAATATTTACAGATCCCTCACATCCCAGACATAAACTGTTTCAATTCCTACCCTCAAAACGACACCATAGAGCACTGCACACCAGAACAGCTAGACACAAGAACAGTTTTTTCCCAAATGCTATCACCCTGCTAAACAAATAATTCCCTCAACACTGTCAAACTATTTGACACTGTCAAAGTCTGCACTACTATTAATCTTCTCATCGTTCCCATCACCCATCTCCTTCCACTTACGACTGTATGACTGTAACTTTGTTGCTTGTATCCTTACGATTTATATTGGTATTGTTTCCTGTTTGCTTATTTGGACCCTATGACTATCATTAAGTGTTGTACCTTATGATTCTTGATGAAGGTATATTTTCTTTTATGTACACTGAGAGCATATGCACCAAGACAAATTCACACTTGGCCAATAAAATTCTATTCTATTCCATTCCATTCTATTCTATTCAATGTTCAGCCTAGTCCAAACTGCATGCAGCTTTCTCAGGAGTCTTTGGAAGACTTTGTCTTCCAAAACATCCAAGCATGGAAAGATCACGGGATCTCTGTCTTAAGTACTTTTTGCAACTTCATTACAAATTTGGAGGTGGACAGGAGTTTTTTCATTAACTGAACAACATTTAGCAAGATCTTGATAGTACTAAAAACCCTAAGCAAGGCACTTTTCTTCTCTTAGGAAAATAGGAATAAAGAGGAAATATAGAAATCTCCATCTTGTGAGCCATTTGGCCCATTTCTAGATCATCAGACCCTACTTATAGTCACTCATGCCCTAATCATCTCCAGATTGGACTACTGCAACATGTTCTATATGGAGCTGCCCTTGAAGAGTATCTCGTACAGAATACAGCATCATGGACAATTATGTGCACTTCTAGAACAGCACATTTTAATTCCTGTCCCACAATCTACATCAGCTGCCAATTTGCTTTCAGTTCCAATTCAAGGTGCTGGTGATAGATAGACAGACAAACAGGACAGGACAGAACAGGACAGGGATAAAATGTCTAAAATTATGCAAAACATAGCATGGAGAAAGGGATTATGAAGTTATCCCTTTACTGCAATATTAAAACCCATCGTCATCTGGTGAGAAATCAAAGGAAGCTTTTCCCATAGTGTAGAATTAAATTGGAAATTTAACCCTACATGATGTCTGCTATCTCTGACAGCTATAAAGGGTTGTTCTCTCAAAGTCATAAATCACAGACATTCAAATTATCTCCATCTTTAGGAAACCCACTCCTTATGAAGTGATACAGAAAAGTAAACCTTGGCTTAGAATCATAGAATTATAGGGCTGGAAGGGGCTCTGGAGGTCTTCTAGTTTAATCACTCACCCAAGACAATCCTTATACCATTCTGGTGAAATGGCTGTCCAATCTTTTCTTGAAAAGATTCTGGGAGGAAGAATTGTTCTGTCAGGAAATTTCTCCTTAGCTCCAAATTGGATCTCTTAAACAAGCTTCTACCCATTGGTTCTTGTCCTACCCTCAGGACCTTTGGAGAATAAGTCAACCTTCACATCTCTGTGCCTGCCCCTCATGTACTAAAAGACAGCTATCATGGCACCCCTAATTCTTCTCTTTGTTAGGCTAGAGATACCGAGTACCTTTAGCCATTCATCCAGACCCCTTATCAACTTTGTTGCTCTTCTCTGTGCTCTTTCTAGTGCAGCATCTTTTTTGTATTGTATAACCAGAACAAGTATGATGATATCCCTTCTTGTGATCTTGATGCTATCCCTCTGTTGATGCAGCAGTAGTCCATCAGGACACCTAGATCCCTGTCACAATTACTTCTGTTGTACCAAGTACTGCCTATTCTGTACCTGTGCCTAAGTTTTTCCTGCCTAAGTGCAGGACTTTACTTTTGTCACCACTGAACTGCATCTTGTGGGATGTGGCTCAATACTCAATACTGCCATGGACCACCAAAGCCAACCACCAAGAGTTATATTCCGGACCTTCGAACCTTCCGGCGCGAGCTTAAAACACATCTATTTATTTGTGCAGGATAAATCCAGGATACTGGATTAGAATTTTAACTTTAAATTTAATTTTAATGGGGTTTTTATCATTTTAATTGTAATTTTAAATTTTGGGCCTAGTTAAATAAGTTTTTAAATTAGTTTTTATTGTGTATTATATTTGTATTTTTATCGGGCTGTAAACTGCCCTGAGTCCTTCGGGAGATAGGGCGGTATAAAAATTTGATAAAATAAATAAATAAATAAATAAATATTCTGGAGTTGCTTTCCACCTTAGGCACTAGGGGTCACACTATCTCCCAAAGTAATCTAGGACTGTAGCCTTGGACATACTAAACACTCAGAAATCTCAAGGGCCCATAAATTGACCCATCAGTGTTGTAAAGTAACATGGAAAATGTTAAGCAAAGAGGCCTACAGATATGTCTCCCATTATAAGTCTTACTTGCTGAGGAAATTCTTATAACCTACAAAACCATCAAGGTTCCCTGAACTCCTTCCAAATCCAATATATAGTTCGACCAAGGAAATCATTTCTTATGTTGTTCTAAAACTGGCAAATGAAAGCAAACACAAGCCCTATAAGAGAATATGTCTTAGGAAGAAAAACAAGATAAACATTTATTTTACTAGGCACAGATAGCTTCTGGCTAAAATAGTCGCTTAAAATCAACACCCATGGCCTAACTAAAAGGCCTTCAAGAAAAGCCAGCACAATTTTTATTTTGATGCCCTTAAAATTTTACTCATCCTTCTCCCCCACATCTCTATTACTGAATATGATCCTTTCTTTTTTCTCCTCAGGTCAGCCATGCTGAAACAAAAGACAAGGAGCACACCCAGAACTACTAGCTTTAACTTTATTGTAAGATTACATTACCGTAACAAAATCTTGAAAGTCTGGAAGTGCAATACCTATCACCTTTACAGTCCAAGAAATTTGAATTGGGAATGCTGCTACAGAGCTGTACAGAACAGTATTAATAACCCTGTTAAGTTACCAATATCTGCATGAAGCCTGACTGAAGGAATCAAGAACTCCTACAATCTGCATGGCTCGCCCATTTTCTTTTATATATTACTGTCAGGTGAGAAATGAAGGCTGAGTGTTTGCAGAAATGATTGGAGACAGACCTCAAAAACTAGGCAGTCCCTGGATCACTATGGCTATGTATCTGAGAGAAATCCTCTATTTTCTTTGCTAAGCAGACAGTTTGATGAGGGAGAAATGAAGGCAAGGAGGATTGATTCTCTCCTCCTAGATTGATTCTCAGCAGGGAAAACCGCCGTAGCAGAAACCATGATGCTGTCCCTCTCTCTCTTACTTATACACACACTTCTCTATCAAGAAAGGTGTTGTCAAAGCCAGCCAGCTGTTGGGAATGAAAAATTGAAGGAAACAAGAAACAATGCATCCCTTGAATACTGCGTTTTCAGGCCACTTCTTACCAAATTAAGAGTCCTTAGATTCCATAAGAATATGGACTCATATCAATCCCAGAAGCACTAGATTTTATTGTTGCAGTTCTTTCCTTGTCTATATCAATAGATCCTGATTCTTCCCTTGCTAGTCCATTGTTAATAGTGGGTTGGAGTCTGTTGTCAGGGCATTCAAAAAATAGGCCAGTTCAACAAATAGTTTTCCCATAAACACCACAACTCCCAACAGAACAGGCCAGGACCCAGAAATTAATCATATCCTGAGAACGCTCAGAATATGTTAGTAGATCCTTGTGCCTACCAACTGCAAAGAAGCACATTCTTGCTAAGCAGCTTCCATGTCATGATAAAGCTTGAAGCGCAGCAAGCAAATTGGTCCTTCTGTCGCTGGTTCCATGGAGCTACTTTTCACCATCTGGCTCCAATAACTTGTTTATTTATACAGCCTGCTGCAGTCCAAATCAACTCTTGATGCTTTACCTAACATACCCAATTTAAAACATTTGTAATAAAATTTAAAAATTAAAAACAATTAAAATAAAACCAAACCCCAAAGATCAAATTAATCAGTAAAAATGTAAAAAAAAAAAGTTTTCCAAGTCTAAATAAAACACTCTGCAAAACAGCTAAAACATAGCACAGCCTGATACAGTTTTCCTGACTTGCCAAAAGTGAGAACTAAGAATATCTTCTTCCAAGATGATCTAATAGATTCCTCATTGGAGCAGATGGTCCTGCAGGCCTTCAGGTGTCAAGCTATAAAGGACTATAGAGGTGAAAGCCAGCACTTTCAATTTCATATGACAGCCAGTAAAAGGCCTGTTGCATTGCTTTCCCAGAGTTACATGCTAGTTAGTAAAAGGGTTCCTATAATTCTGGATCATCTCATTGTAACTTCCAAGTGGTCTTTAATGAAACCCATGTAGAGGATATTGCAATAGACAAGTGGGTGATAATGAGGACAACAACTCATACGGGTGACACCAAGCGTGCCTACTGTTCCTGTCCTAATGTTCCTTTTGATTGTATCCAATTTGTATGGTTATTTCATGCTTATACTTATATATACTGTTGTATTTGACAAATATAAATAAATAAATAAATAAATAAATAAATAAATAAATAAATAAATAAATAAATAAATAAATAATACTTCCTACACATGGTGGCCATTTCCATCTCATGGGCTGAAACAAACACAGTGACCATGAGGCACAAGTAGATCAAAGGTGGGGAGGAAAAGTATAATGTGATCTGGAGGATCGAGTAACAGTGGAAACATGGAGGGCTTAAAGCAGGGGTCTTCAACCTTTGCAACTTTAAGACTTGTCGACTTCAGCTCCCAGAATTCCTCAGCTAGCTTTGCTGGCTAAGGAATTCTGGGAGTTGAAGTCCACAAGTCTTAAAATTGCCAAGGTTGAAGACCTCTGGCTTAAAGGATTTTGCCTTTCTGCCTCTTTTCCTCTTTCAATACCGTGTGTTGTAAACCAGGGGTCTCCAACCTTGGTAACTTTAAGACTTGTGGGCTTCAAGATTTGTGGAAGTCTGTTATATTGTGGATGTAACTTAAATGATTATTTGTTTTAATTGACACATTTATAGACAGTAAAAGTTATGAAGTTAAGTTGGAAATATTGTATTTGAGAGACTTTATTCGTAATGATATTTGATTGATGGAGTAGTATTGGAAGATCGGACATTAAATGTTATGACAATTGAAGAAATATATAAGTGATGAAAATTTGAGCTCCAGAAGATGGACTGCAATTTAAGAAATGGACTTATGAAATTTGAAGGAATATACAAGCGAAAAAAATTTGAATTTGAGAAGATGGATTAATTTTAAAAATGGATTGTAAGAAGAAGTAATATGTGAAGTTGGTACTGTTTCTTTTCTTTTTTCTTATTCTTTCTTATCTCTTTATTTTTATTGTGAGGGGATCTAAAGTTTTAAAGTTTTGAGGGTGGGAGTTTATGTATATTTTGTATACTTTAGCTTGTGATTGTTGGTCATAATACCCGGTATTTGCTCTGGGAAGTCCGGGGGGGGGAAGGGGGAGGGGGGAAAGGGGGGGGAAATGATACATGGATTGGTTATTAATGTACAGTAATGTTTGAAGATATGAAATTAAAATTTAAAATGATATTGGGGCTGCCCGACTACCATTTCAGAAAGAAAGGGAGAGAGGAGTAGAAGGAGGGAAGAAAGTAGGTAGGAAAGAGTTGAGAAGGAGGAGGGGAATAAGAAGGTTAGATAGGGTGGAAGAAGGGAGGAGTGGAGAAGGAGGAGAGGAAGTAGGAAAGTGAAGGAGATGAAGGATGGGAAAGTAGTGGGGGTAGAGGGAGGTTGTGAAGAAAGGAAGTGGCAGTCGGGCAGGCCCGAATCAGTAATAAATAAAAATTAATGATTAATGATGGATAATAGTTTGTACATAAATACGATGTTGGAAAATGGAAATTTAAAAAATTTTTTAAAAAAAGACTTGTGGAAGTCCACAAGTCTTAAGGTTGCCAAGGTTGGAGACCCCTGTTATAGACCATAACTAATGCTTTAATATTAGAAAACTGGAGAGAAACTGGAGTAGTGATAATATCAAGTTGACAAAATCCCTTGAAGTCTTTTCCCTTTATAGTATTGGTTAATGAGATCTGACACAGAAAAATGGGGAAAGTGATAATTGAAATGGAGTTAACTTAAAAGAATTATACCAAAAGTCTTCTAAAACTTAAATAAAAATATAAGAATGAAAGATTTAATTTTAAAACGTGTGATTTTGCTGTTCCAAAGAAAACTCTGTTCAGAAAATGCAGTATACTATAAACACTGCATTGCTTCTCAGACCTTCCCAACAAGGATAAAAGAGAATGTGCTTAGCAAAGCAGTATGGAAACAGGTCCCTCTAGTGTTTGGTGTCAGGTGTCTGCACTATCAAGATGCATGTTAAACCTGCTGTGCTATATTATTAGAAAAAACATATCAGAATAACAGATTCGGAAGGGAGCTTGGAGGTCTACTAATCCAACCTCTGCTCAAGCAGGAGACCTTGCTTTTTAAAATTCTTTTTAATTCTTTTATTTTTTTTATTTTTAAGTAAATTCTCACTGAATTTACATAAACATACATTACCGCATAAAAGAGTAATCTGCAGCCTTCAAAAACAAATTAAGATATGATATGCAATCTATTTTTAAATACCATAATTTAAAATTACCTTTTTATTTTATTTTTTTAAAGGGCGACAATTGAAAAGTCAAGTCCCATGGAACATTCTCCATTGGCATCCTTCAGTCTCAAAAGACTGTGGTAGTGTGCTCTGGAAAGAGATCCTAAACCAGCATCTAGTGTATCTAAAAAGGCCAATTCGAGAGTGGCAATCCCTTCCACACTGAGGGCAGATACATTCTGTCCCCTGCCCGGCCCCCAGATTTCGCGGGTTCCGGAACTGCCTTTTTGCCTCAGCCTGCCAAACAAGTGTCTCTTCGAATTGGAGAAGGCCATGCTGCGTCTTTAGCCTCCAAGTTGAACGATCAGAGGTCAAGGTTTCCCAGTTGTTAATGTCCATTCCCAAGGCCTTTAGATCCCTCTTGCAGATATCCTTATATCACAGCTGTGGTCTCCCTCTGAGGCGCTTTCCCTGCACTAATTCTCCATACAGGAGATCTCTCGGAATCCAACCACCAGCCATTCTCACGACATGCCCAAGCCAGCATAGACGTCGCTGTTTCAATAGTGTATACATGCTAGAAATTCCAGCACATTCCAAGACTGCACTATTTGGAACTTTGTCATGCCAGATCATGGCAAGAATACGTCAGAGACAGCACATATGAAAGGTGTTCAACTTTCTCTCCTGCCGTATGTAAAGGGTCCAAGACTCACTGCAGTACAAGAGTGTGCTCAGGACGCAGGTTCTATAGACCTGGATCTTTGTATGTTCCATCAGCGTCTTATTAAGCCACACTCTCTTTGTAAGTCTGGAAATCGTGGTGGCCGCTTTACCAATACATTTATTCAGCTCAGTATCTAAAGAGTGTTGGAGGTAGTTGAGCCGAGGTACACAAAGTCATGGACGACCTCCTGTTCTTGTGCAGAGATTGTAATACAGGGAGGTGAATCCACGTCCTGACCCATAACTTGTGTTTTTTTCAGGCTGATTCAGTCCAAAGTCTTGGCAGGCCTTGCTAAAACAGTCCATAAGTTGTTGAAGGTCTTCGGCAGAGTGAGCAATAACAGCAGCATCCTCAGCGAAGAGAAAATCCCGTAAGCATTTCAGCTGGACTTTAGACTTTGCTCTCAATCTAGAGAGATTAAAGAGTTTTCTGTCTGATCTGGTCAGGATATAAATATCCTCTGTTGCAGTTTCAAAAGAATGTTTCAGCATGACAGCAAAAAAGCTCCCGAATAAAGTTGGTATGAGGACACAGCACTGCTTCACTCCACTTCGAATGTCAAAGGAATCTGATGTTAAGCCATCAAAAACTACAGTGCCCTTCATTTCCTCGTGAAAGGACCTGATGATGTTGAGGAGCTGAGGTGGACATCCAATTACGGGGAGAATTTTATAAAGGCCATCCCTGCTAACCAAGTCAAAAGCTTTCGTAAGATCTATGAAGGCTATGAAAAGTGGCTGTCTTTGTTCCCTGCATTTCTCCTGCAACTGTCTAAGGGAAAATACCATGTCAGTAGTGGACCCATTGGCTCGAAATCCACACTGTGATTCTGGATAAACTCTCTCTGCAAGCACCTGGAGCCTCTTCAGTACAATACAGGCAAGCAGCTTCCCTACAACTCTAAGAAGAGAGATGCCACGGTAGTTTTTATAGTCACCCCTGTCACCTTTGTTCTTATATAGTGTGACAATATTTGCATCCTTCATGTCCTGTGGTACTCCACTTTCCCTCCAACAAAGACAGAAGATTTCATGCAGTTCAGTGGGGAAGTTCTCTTTGCAGCACTTCAGAACTTCAGTAGGGATGCTATCTTTCCCAGGTGCCTTGCTGGAGGCAAGGGAATCCAGGACTGTGTTTAGTTCTTCTAAAGTTGGTTCATTGTCAAGCTCCTCCAAGACAGGCAGGCACTCAATGTTATTTAATGCTTCTTCAGTTACCATATTTTCTCTGGAATATAACTCAGAGTAGTGCTGCACCCAACGTGCCATCTGCTGTGCTTGGTCCTGGATAGCCTCACCTGTAGCAGATTTCAGAGGGGCAGATTTCTTCTGTGTTGGACCTAAGGCATGCTTGATGCCATCATACATCCCCATGATGTTGCCTGTGTCAGTTGCTATCTGGATCCAAGAGCAAAGCTGCAACCAATAATCCTGGTGGTCTGTTGAACTTTGCTACAAGCAGCTTGCAGAACCTGTAGGTTGTGCTCACTGGAACAAGCTTTATATGCAATTAGAGCTCACATTTTTTTCCTCGATGGCTGGTGTCAGCTCCTCCAAATGGGCTTCAAACCAATCTGCTGTCTTTCTGATCTCCTTACCAAATACTGACAAGGCGGTTTTATTACAAATAATTCTATTCTATTCTATTCTATTCTATTCTATTCTATTCTATTCTATTCTACTCTTTGTTCTATTCTATTCTATTCTATTCTATTCTATTCTATTCTATTCTATTCTATTCTATTCTATTCTATTCTATTCTATTCTATTCTATTCTATTCTATTCTATTCTATTCTATTCTATTCTATTCTATTCTGTTCATTATTCTATTCTATTCTATTCTATTCTATTCTATTCTATTCTATTCTATTCTATTCTATTCTATTCTATTCTATTCTATTATTCTATTCTATTCTATTCTATTCTATTCTATTCTATTCTATTCTATTCTATTCTATTCTATTCTATTCTATTCTATTCTATTCTATTCTATTCTATTCTATTCCTGTTCTGTTCTGTTCTAATTCTGTTCTATTCTATTCTATTCTATTCTATTCTATTCTATTCTATTCTATTCTATTCTATTCTATTCTATTCTATTCTATTCTATTCTATTCTATTCTATTCTATTCTATTCTATTCTATTCTATTCTATTCTATTCTATTCTATTCTATTCTATTCTATTCTATTCTATTCTATTCTATTCTATTCTATTCTATTCTATTCTATTCTATTCTATTCTATTCTATTCTATTCTATTCTATTCTATTCTATTCTATTCTATTCTATTCTATTCTATTCTATTCTATTCTATTCTATTCTATTCTATTCTATTCTATTCTATTCTATTCTATTCTATTCTATTCTATTCTATTCTATTCTATTCTATTCTATTCTATTCTATTCTATTCTATTCTATTCTATTCTATTCTATTCTATTCTATTCTATTCTATTCTATTCTATTCTATTCTATTCTATTCTATTCTATTCTATTCTATTCTATTCTATTCTATTCTATTCTATTCTATTCTATTCTATTCTATTCTATTCTATTCTATTCTATTCTATTCTATTCTATTCTATTCTATTCTATTCTATTCTATTCTATTCTATTCTATTCTATTCTATTCTATTCTATTCTATTCTATTCTATTCTATTCTATTCTATTCTATTCTATTCTATTCTATTCTATTCTATTCTATTCTATTCTATTCTATTCTATTCTATTCTATTCTATTCTATTCTATTCTATTCTATTCTATTCTATTCTATTCTATTCTATTCTATTCTATTCTATTCTATTCTATTCTATTCTATTCTATTCTATTCTATTCTATTCTATTCTATTCTATTCTATTCTATTCTATTCTATTCTATTCTATTCTATTCTATTCTATTCTATTCTATTCTATTCTATTCTATTCTATTCTATTCTATTCTATTCTATTCTATTCTATTCTATTCTATTCTATTCTATTCTATTCTATTCTATTCTATTCTATTCTATTCTATTCTATTCTATTCTATTCTATTCTATTCTATTCTATTCTATTCTATTCTATTCTATTCTATTCTATTCTATTCTATTCTATTCTATTCTATTCTATTCTATTCTATTCTATTCTATTCTATTCTATTCTATTCTATTCTATTCTATTCTATTCTATTCTATTCTATTCTATTCTATTCTATTCTATTCTATTCTATTCTATTCTATTCTATTCTATTCTATTCTATTCTATTCTATTCTATTCTATTCTATTCTATTCTATTCTATTCTATTCTATTCTATTCTATTCTATTCTATTCTATTCTATTCTATTCTATTCTATTCTATTCTATTCTATTCTATTCTATTCTATTCTATTCTATTCTATTCTATTCTATTCTATTCTATTCTATTCTATTCTATTCTATTCTATTCTATTCTATTCTATTCTATTCTATTCTATTCTATTCTATTCTATTCTATTCTATTCTATTCTATTCTATTCTATTCTATTCTATTCTATTCTATTCTATTCCATTCTATTCTATTCTATTCTATTCTATTCTATTCTATTCTATTCTATTCTATTCTATTAATAAACAGCATTCTAGAAATATTCCCATAGTTCAGATGCATTTGCTTCAGCAGGGCCTAAGAGAGTTTCCTTGAGTGCTTGTGCAAATTGCAGGTCTTGTTGATGTCGATTCTTGGTCTTCCTTACTTCTTCGAGTGATGCAATCTCTTTGTTTGCAGTTTTATTCTGCTGCACACCAAGGAGTGGTCTGAATCGCAATCAGCACCCTGATAGCTGCGTGTGATTATAATATTGGGATGGTTGGAGCGCCTGGTAAGAATCAAATCGAGCTGGGTGCTTCAATCTTGGATGTCTCCAAGAGACTTTGTGTTGAGATTTTGTTTTAAAGTATGTATTGCTAACACAAAAAACTTAGTAGCAGCAAAACTCCAGCATGCTTTGGCCATTTTCATTCATCTTCTGACTCGGATGATTCAGAAAGTGAGGAGAAGACCTGGCAAGCCCTGCTTCTCTTGAGCCCTTTCCTCCCTGGCACCCACTCAAAGGGAGGAGGAGGGCCGGCAAAGCCTGATTCCTGGAGCCTTCTTCTGATTTGGCAACGCCCAAGAACAGTTTTGAGTGATGCAAGACTGCGCAGGCGTGACCGCGCAGCAGCGGAAGAGTTGGGACAAAGCCAAGTAATGATTGTCATGCAGTGACATCTGCAGAGACTATAAATAGGAGGAGGGACTTCCTGGTTTTTTGTCTTGGATAAAGCAATGAATTTTCGCGGGCAAACTGTATCAACGGAGGGAAGAATATATTCGTGAGTAATTCTGGCCTTATCTGTAATTTCCTTGTTATCTCCAGAAACGTGGCAGGCCCGTGGGTAGACGTGGCCAGGACATTTATATATATGTAAATAAATAAGTGTTGTGACCCAGGTTCCTGGACCCTGACTCCTGGACTCGGATGATTCAGAAAGTGAGGGAGAAGACCTGGCAAGCCCTGCTTCTCTTGTGCCCTTTCTCTCCCTGGCACCCACTCAAAGGGAGGAGGAGGGCCGGCAAAGCCTGATTCCTGGAGCCTTCTTCTGATTTGGCAACGCCCAAGAACAGTTTTGAGTGATGCAAGACTGCGCAGGCGTGACCGCGCAGCAGCGGAAGAGTTGGGACAAAGCCAAGTCATAATTGTCATGCAGTGACATCTGCAGAGACTATAAATAGGAGGCGGACTTCCTGGTTTTTTGTCTTGGACAAAGCAATGAATTTGCGCGGGCAAACTGTATCAATGGAGGGAAGAATATATTCGTGAGTAATTCTGGCCTTATCTGTAATTTCCTTGTTATCTCCAGAAACTTGGCAGGCCCGTGGGTAGACGTGGCCAGGACATTTATATATATGTAAATAAATAAGTGTTGTGACCCAGGTTCCTGGACCCGGACTCCTGGACTCGGATGATTCAGAAAGTGAGGAGAAGTCCTGGCCAGCCCTGCTTCTCTTGAGCCCTTTCCTCCTGGCACCCACTCAAAGGGAGGAGGAGGGCCGGCAAAGCCTGATTCCATGGAGCCTCCTTCTGATTTGGCAACGCCCAAGAACAGTTTTGAGTGATGCAAGGTTATGTAGACTTGATCGTGCGCAGCAGCGGAAGAGTTGGGACAAAGCCAAGTCATAATTGTCATGCAGTGACATCTGCAGAGACTATAAATAGGAGGCGGACTTCCTGGTTTTTGTCTTGGACAAAGCAATGAATTTGCGGGCAAACTGTATCAATGGAGGGAAGAATATATTCGTGAGTAATTCTGGCCTTATCTGTAATTTCCTTGTTATCTCCAGAAACTTGGCAGGCCCGTGGGTAGACGTGGCCAGGACATTTATATATATGTAAATAAATAAGTGTTGTGACCCAGGTTCCTGGACCCGGACTCCTGGACTCGGATGATTCAGAAAGTGAGGAGAAGACCTGGCAAGCCCTGCTTCTCTTGAGCCCTTTCCTCCCTGGCACCCACTCAAAGGGAGGAGGAGGGCCGGCAAAGCCTGATTCCTGGAGCCTTCTTCTGATTTGGCAACGCCCAAGAACAGTTTTGAGTGATGCAAGACTGCGCAGGCGTGACCGCGCAGCAGCGGAAGAGTTGGGACAAAGCCAAGTCATAATTGTCATGCAGTGACATCTGCAGAGACTATAAATAGGAGGCGGACTTCCTGGTTTTTGTCTTGGACAAAGCAATGAATTTGCGGGCAAACTGTATCAATGGAGGGAAGAATATATTCGTGAGTAATTCTGGCCTTATCTGTAATTTCCTTGTTATCTCCAGAAACTTGGCAGGCCCGTGGGTAGACGTGGCCAGGACATTTATATATATGTAAATAAATCAGAAAAGGAGGCCTCTGACTGACTCTTTGCTGGGAGTATTGGGGGGAGGGAGACAGAACATTTTGTCCAAGACCTGACTAAAACATCTTCCACCAAAGATGGACCAGCAGCAGGTACAGCAGCAGTTACAGCAGCTACAAGCGGCTAATCAACAGCTCCAGCAGCAAGTGGCTCACTTGGCAGGCCCGTGGGTAGACGTGGCCAGGACATTTATATATATGTAAATAAATCAGAAAAGGAGGCCTCTGACTGACTCTTTGCTGGGAGTATTGGGGAAGGAAACAGAACATTTTGTCCAAGACCTGACTAAAACATCTTCCACCAAAGATGGACCAGCAGCAGGTACAGCAGCAGTTACAGCAGCTACAAGCGGCTAATCAACAGCTCCAGCAGCAAGTGGCTCACTTGGCAGGCCCGTGGGTAGACGTGGCCAGGACATTTATATATATGTAAATAAATCAGAAAAGGAGGCCTCTGACTGACTCTTTGCTGGGAGTATTGGGGAAGGAAACAGAACATTTTGTCCAAGACCTGACTAAAACATCTTCCACCAAAGATGGACCAGCAGCAGGTACAGCAGCAGTTACAGCAGCTACAAGCAGCTAATCAACAGCTCCAGCAGCAAGTGGCTCACTTGGCAGGCCCGTGGGTAGACGTGGCCAGGACATTTATATATATGTAAATAAATAAATAAATAAATAAATAAATAAATAAATAAATAAATAAATAAATAAATAAATAAATAAATAAATAAATAAATAAATAAATAAATAAATAAATAAATAAATAAATAAATAAATAAATAAATAAATAAATAAATAAATAAATAAATAAATAAATAAATAAATAAATAAATAAATAAATAAATAAATAAATAAATAAATAAATAAATAAATAAATAAATAAATAAATAAATAAATAAATAAATAAATAAATAAATAAATAAATAAATAAATAAATAAATAAATAAATAAATTTAAATAAATAAATTTAAATAAATAAATTTAAATAATAAATAAATAAATAAATAAGACCCAGGTTCCTGGACCCGGACTCCTGGACTCGGATGATTCAGAAAGTGAGGGAGAAGACCTGGCAAGCCCTGCTTCTCTTGAGCCCTTTCCCTCCCTGGCACCCACTCAAAGGGAGGAGGAGGGGCCGGCAAAGCCTGATTCCCTGGAGCCTTCTTCTGATTTGGCAACGCCGCAAGCACAGTTTTGGGGAGAGGCAAGACTCCGCAGGTGTGACCGCGCAGCAGCGGAAGAGTTGGGACAAAGCCAAGTCATAATTGTCATGCAGTGACATCTGCAGAGACTATAAATAGGAGGCGGGACTTCCTGGTTTTTTGTCTTGGACAAAGCAATGAATTTGCGCGGGCAAACTGTATCAATATATTCGTGAGTAATTCTGGCCTTATCTGTAATTTCTTTGTTATCTCCAGAAACTTGGCAGGCCCGTGGGTAGACGTGGCCAGGACATTTATATATATGTAAATAAATCAGAAAAGGAGGCCTCTGACTGACTCTTTGCTGGGAGTATTGGGGGAAGGGAAACAGAACATTTTGTCCAAGACCTGACTAAAACATCTTCTACCAAAGATGGACCAGCAGCAGGTACAACAGCAGTTACAGCAGCTACAAGCAGCTAATCAACAGCTCCAGCAGCAAGTGGCTCACTTGGCAGGCCAACTTGCTGCCAGGAATGTGCCTGCAGCCCCCCATCCTCCCATCCTCCCCCTCCTCCTCGTCGCAAGTGCCCGATAACCGTGCCGGATAAGTTTTCTGGGCAGCCTGAGATGTTCCCGACCTTCTTGGGACAGTGCCAGCTCTACATGGCTATGAGGCCAGAGGATTTCCCAGACGACCGGGCTAAGGTGGCCTTCGTGATTAACCTTCTTTCCGGCTCGGCTGCTCGATGGGCCACGCCCCTCTTGCTCCAGGACAGCCCCCTGCTGGCGGACCAACAGCGTTTTTGGCAGCACCTGCGCACCATGTACGAGGACCCCGTTCGAATGCTGACGGCAACCAGGCGCCTTAAGGAACTCCGTCAAGGGAAACGCCCCCTGCAGGAGTACATCGCCGAATTTCGTCTTTTGTGCCAGGACTCTGACTGGAATGATGCAGCGCTGGTGGACGCGTTCCAGGAGGGACTCTCAGAGGAATTGCAAGACGAGCTGGCCCGGGTGGAGGCGCCGCGGACCCTCGACAACTTGGTGCCCCTTTGTCTCCGCCTCGATGCCCGTCTGCAACGGCGACCGTCCCGTCGCACCCCCCGGGACCCGCCGTCGACATCTGCACCCCCACTTCCTGCACCACCAGCACCCCGGGTCGCCCCACGTTTTGTAACCGCTGCGGAAGAGCCCATGGAGTTGGGAGCGGCCAGACCTCGCCTGACAGCCCAGGAGCGGAACCGGAGGCGCCAAGGGGGATTGTGCCTGTACTGTGGGGAGCCCGGCCACTTCGCCGCTTCTTGCCCCAGAAAGCGAAGTGGGGCACGCACGCCGGTCCCCGAATCACAGCGTGACCAATCGGGAAACGGAGCAGGCCCGACCTCGGGGAAACCCTAGGTCGGGCACGTACTAAGCCCCCACTGGACGTTGTGGAAGTAGACTCTGGGCCCCCTCAGCATCTGATTCTGGACACACGGATATGGTTGGGGAACCAGTCGGACGGGCTCCAGGCGCATGCACTGGTGGACTCAGGGGCCACAACAAACTTTATGGACCAGGCCTTTGTGACCCAGTTTGCGGTCCCCGGGGTTCCGGGGGACCCTCCGGTGCGGGTAGAGACAATTGATGGACGAGAACTGGTGTCCGGCCCCATTAAATTCACCACCCAGCCTTTGCGCCTGGCTATTGGGGACCATGAGGAGGCGATCCAGTTTTATGTCACGGCGGACCTTCATTTTCCCTTGGTCCTTGGGATGGCCTGGCTTCGGACCCACGATCCTCAGGTGGCCTGATCGCGGAACGCCATCTCTTTCCCGAGTCTGCAGTGCGTCGACCACATCCGCCACACCTGTGCCGGCCAGAACGTCCCCACCGCTGCCATCACCTTGCCTCCTGAGCTGACGGACTTCGCCGACGTGTTCAGCGAGAAGGAGGCGGACCGACTACCCCCGCATCGGCCCTACGATTGCCCCGTGGACCTTCTGCCCAACGCACCACTGCCTGTGGGACGCCTGTATTCCATGTCGGAGCCCGAGTTGGCCGCCCTCAGGGACTTCCTGGACAAAAACCTGGCCCGAGGGTTCATCCGGCCTTCAAAGTCCCCTCTCTCGGCCCCGGTCCTCTTCGTGAAGAAGAAGACAGGGGACTTGCGCCTGTGCTGTGATTACCGCCGGCTAAACGCCATTACGGTGCGGAATCGCTACCCCCTGCCGCTCATCCCGGAGCTACTGGAGAGGTTGCGGGAGGCCACGATCTTCACCAAGCTCGATCTCCGGGGGGCCTACAACCTGGTGCGGATGTAAGGAGACGAATGGAAGACGGCATTCGGCACCCGATACGGACACTACGAATACACTGTCATGCCATTTGGGTTGACCAACGCTCCCGCCGTTTTCCAGCACTTCATGAACGACGTGTTCCGAGACATGTTGGATCGGTTCGTGGTTATCTACCTGACGACATCCTGATTTACTCCCGGTCCAGGGAAAGCCACCTTCGACACGTCGGTCTGGTTCTGCAACGCTATGGAGCAACAACTCAATGCGAAGCTGGAGAAATGCGTCTTCTTCCGGACTTCCATAGAATTCCTCGGGCATATCATCTCGCCCGAGGGCATAGCCATGGACCCATGTAAAGTAGAAGCTTTGTGTAGCTGGGAAGCCCCTCGTCGGGTGAAGGATGTTCAGCGCCTGCTGGGCTTCGCCAACTACTACCGGACCTTCATCCCGGGCTTCGCCACACTGACGGCTCCACTTACCCAGCTCCTCAGGAAGAAGGTTGCGTTCCGGTGGGGTCCCCCGCAGCAAGAAGCATTCACAGCCCTCAAGAAAGCCTTCGTCACGGAACCCGTCCTGAGGCATCCCGACCCGCTCCGGCCTTTTGTGGTGGAAACGGACGCGTCCAATGTGGCTCTGGGAGCGGTGCTGCTACAGGCTCCGACGAATGGTGGCACACTTTTTCCCTGCGCTTACTACTCCCGGAAACTCAATCCTTCCGAGCGCAACTACACTATCTGGGAAAAAGAGTTGCTGGCTATCAAGGCTGCATTCGAGGCTTGGCGACACCATCTGGAGGGGGCCCGACATCAGGTGGAGGTCCGAACGGACCATCGGAATCTCGAGCACCTCACCACAGCTCGGAAGTTGAACCAGCGGCAGATCCGGTGGTCGTTGTTTTTTGCCCGGTTCAACTTCCGCGTGACCTACATTCCCAGCGGTCACAACCGGAGGGCGGATGCCCTGTCCCGCAAGCCAGAGTACCTCTGCGCCAAGGACCCCCTTCCTCCACGGACAGTGCTGCCGGCAGAAGCCTTGGCCGCAGCACGGGAGCCAGTGGACTTGCGGGCCCAGGTGCGAGAGGCGCAGCGCCAGGACGCCTGGTCGCAGCAAAGGAGAGCGGAGGTGGGCCCCGCGTCTCCTTGGACCTTGGAGGAGGACTTACTCAAGTTTCGGGGGCGATTATATGTGCCCACAGGACCACTCCGAGCCCTCATGACCCAGTGCCACGACAACCCTGCAGCAGGACATTTTGGGTTCTTCAAGACCTCCACCTGGTGACACGGACCTTTGGTGGCCCGAGTGCGGCATGATATACATGCCTACGTGACATCCTGCGTACCGTGCCGGCAAGCCAAGACCGCCACGGGGCCCCTCCCGGCTCCTCCAGCCCTTGCCGACACCCGACAGACCCTGGGGCGATCTCTATGGACTTCCTGACAGACCTGCCGCCGTCCTCTGGGTTCACCACGGTGCTGGTGGTGGTGGACATGCTCACCAAGATGGCACACTTCATCCCATGCCGGACTGCCCACAGCCGCAAAACGGCCCGCCTCTTTCTGCAGCACATCTTCCGCCTCCATGGTCTACCGGACAGGGTGGTTTCGGACCGGAGTTCAGTTCACAGCCCGCTTCTGGAAGAGCCTGATGGCGCGTTGGAGGTGCAGGTGTGTCTGTCATCATCGCACCATCCGGAGACCGACGGGGTACAGAGAAGGTCATCGGTATACTGGAACAGTATCTCCGTTGCTTCATCAACCAGCAACAGGACAACTGGGCCGACTACCTGTCCCTGGCGGAGTTTGCTTTTAACAACTCTCAGCACACCTCTACTCAGATGACCCGTTCTTTGCCAATGTGGGTACCATCCGCGCTCTTCCTCTGGCACCACCGACTCTCCTGTTCCCGAACGCAGACCTTCCTGACGGAATTGCATGCGGTCCAACAGTTGGTACGCCAGCAGCTGAATCGGGCAAAGGAGGACTACAAACGGTCCGCCGACCGCTCCCGACGGGCAACGCCCCGCTGGCAGGTGGCGACCCGCTGTGGCTCTCCACCAAACACCTCCCCTCCGACCGCCCGGTAAAGAAGTTGGACCACCGATTCATCGGCCCGTTTCCTGTCGAGGCAGTCATCAACCCGGTAGCCTACCGACTGACCCTGCCACGATCCATGCGGATCCACCCCGTTTTTCACCGGTCCCTTCTGGTTCCTGAGGCCACACCGAGTCCCCTTCGGTGCCCAACAGCACCCGTCACTGTCGCCGAGGACGGGTCGGAGGAATACGAAGTCCACAGCGTACGAGACTCCCGCTGGCTGAAGGGTCGTTTCCAATATTTGATCGCGTGGAAGGGATACGGGACTGATTTCTCCTGGGTAGATGCCTCCGACGTTCATGCCCCTGACCTGGTGCAGGCCTTCCATGAGCAGAACCCAGCCCGACCGCATCCCGATCGTCAGCCCCGGGGGAAGGGCCCTGCGGTGAGGGATAGTGTTGTGACCCAGGTTCCTGGACCCGGACTCCTGGACTCGGATGATTCAGAAAGTGAGGGAGAAGACCTGGCAAGCCCTGCTTCTCTTGAGCCCTTTCCCTCCCTGGCACCCACTCAAAGGGAGGAGGAGGGGCCGGCAAAGCCTGATTCCCTGGAGCCTTCTTCTGATTTGGCAACGCCCCAAGAACAGTTTTGGAGTGATGCAAGACTGCGCAGGCGTGACCGGCGTGCGCAGCAGCGGAAGAGTTGGGACAAAGCCAAGTCATAATTGTCATGCAGTGACATCTGCAGAGACTATAAATAGGAGGCGGGACTTCCTGGTTTTTTGTCTTGGACAAAGCAATGAATTGGCGGGCAAACTGTATCAATGCCGCCGATGGTATCAATGCCGCCGATGGTATCAATGCCGCCGATGGTATCAATGCCGCCGATGGTATCAATGCCGCCGATGGTATCAATGCCGCCGATGGTATCAATGCCGCCGATGGTATCAATGCCGCCGATGGTATCAATGCCGCCGATGGTATCAATGCCGCCGATGGTATCAATGCCGCCGATGGTATCAATGCCGCCGATGGTATCAATGCCGCCGATGGTATCAATGCCGCCGATGGTATCAATGCCGCCGATGGTATCAATGCCGCCGATGGTATCAATGCCGCCGATGGTATCAATGCCGCCGATGGTATCAATGCCGCCGATGGTATCAATGCCGCCGATGGTATCAATGCCGCCGATGGTATCAATGCCGCCGATGGTATCAATGCCGCCGATGGTATCAATGCCGCCGATGGTATCAATGCCGCCGATGGTATCAATGCCGCCGATGGTATCAATGCCGCCGATGGTATCAATGCCGCCGATGGTATCAATGCCGCCGATGGTATCAATGCCGCCGATGGTATCAATGCCGCCGATGGTATCAATGCCGCCGATGGTATCAATGCCGCCGATGGTATCAATGCCGCCGATGGTATCAATGCCGCCGATGGTATCAATGCCGCCGATGGTATCAATGCCGCCGATGGTATCAATGCCGCCGATGGTATCAATGCCGCCGATGGTATCAATGCCGCCGATGGTATCAATGCCGCCGATGGTATCAATGCCGCCGATGGTATCAATGCCGCCGATGGTATCAATGCCGCCGATGGTATCAATGCCGCCGATGGTATCAATGCCGCCGATGGTATCAATGCCGCCGATGGTATCAATGCCGCCGATGGTATCAATGCCGCCGATGGTATCAATGCCGCCGATGGTATCAATGCCGCCGATGGTATCAATGCCGCCGATGGTATCAATGCCGCCGATGGTATCAATGCCGCCGATGGTATCAATGCCGCCGATGGTATCAATGCCGCCGATGGTATCAATGCCGCCGATGGTATCAATGCCGCCGATGGTATCAATGCCGCCGATGGTATCAATGCCGCCGATGGTATCAATGCCGCCGATGGTATCAATGCCGCCGATGGTATCAATGCCGCCGATGGTATCAATGCCGCCGATGGTATCAATGCCGCCGATGGTATCAATGCCGCCGATGGTATCAATGCCGCCGATGGTATCAATGCCGCCGATGGTATCAATGCCGCCGATGGTATCAATGCCGCCGATGGTATCAATGCCGCCGATGGTATCAATGCCGCCGATGGTATCAATGCCGCCGATGGTATCAATGCCGCCGATGGTATCAATGCCGCCGATGGTATCAATGCCGCCGATGGTATCAATGCCGCCGATGGTATCAATGCCGCCGATGGTATCAATGCCGCCGATGGTATCAATGCCGCCGATGGTATCAATGCCGCCGATGGTATCAATGCCGCCGATGGTATCAATGCCGCCGATGGTATCAATGCCGCCAGAGGTATCTAAGCGGCTGCCGGGCCGCAAAACGCCCGTCTCTTTCTGCAGCACATCTTCCGCCTCCATGGTCTACCGGACAGGGTGGTTTCGGACCGGAGTTCAGTTCACAGCCTTCTTCTGATTTGGCAACGCCCAAGAACAGTTTTGAGTGATGCAAGACTGCGCAGGCGTGATCGGCGTGCGCAGCAGCGGAAGAGTTGGGACAAAGCCAAGTCATAATTGTCATGCAGTGACATCTGCAGAGACTATAAATAGGAGGCGGACTTCCTGGTTTTTGTCTTGGACAAAGTAATGAATTTGGCGGGCAAACTGTATCAATGGAGGGAAGAATATATTCGTGAGTAATTCTGGCCTTATCTGTAATTTCCTTGTTATCTCCAGAAACTTGGCAGGCCCGTGGGTAGACGTGGCCAGGACATTTATATATGTAAATAAATCAGAATAAAACAAAACAGGATACTGTGGCTATAGAACATGTATTTTGCTAGACACACCAGCCTCCTCAGTCACAGATGGCCAGGTTCCTGGACCCGGACTCCTGGACTCGGATGATTCAGAAAGTGAGGGAGAAGACCTGGCAAGCCCTGCTTCTCTTGAGCCCTTTCCTCCCTGGCACCCACTCAAAGGGAGGAGGAGGGCCGGCAAAGCCTGATTCCTGGAGCCTTCTTCTGATTTGGCAACGCCCAAGAACAGTTTTGAGTGATGCAAGACTGCGCAGGCGTGATCGGCGTGCGCAGCAGCGGAAGAGTTGGGACAAAGCCAAGTCATAATTGTCATGCAGTGACATCTGCAGAGACTATAAATAGGAGGCGGACTTCCTGGTTTTTGTCTTGGACAAAGTAATGAATTTGGCGGGCAAACTGTATCAATGGAGGGAAGAATATATTCGTGAGTAATTCTGGCC